>NC_056739.1:784072288-784318492 GCF_019279795.1 Protopterus annectens | reverse complement strand
GAGGGACCCTTCCCCATCATCAAAGCCTGTGTCTTCAGTAAGGGACTCCTCTGTGGAGTCCATGTGCTTCCTCTTGCACGAGCTTTTGCGATGAACTTCCTCAGAGGGAGAAGCTGGGGAAGACTACGTCAGTTTTGGACCTCGGATGCCTATCCTTTTCCTTGTCCTTGCGTTTTTTGTAAACTCCGGTCATCGGCTGTTCCGACGGCATTATACAATTAAATCTTCAACCAAAGTAATGAAATGCAAAATCGAACAGACGCTTAATACTGCGTTGGTTAAATTTAGCACAAAACCGACAGCTAGCAATGTTGTGATCAGGGCCTAGGCAAGGAATACAGTAAGAGTGAAAATCCTTATGAGGTATTTGCTTCCCACAAGAAATACAATTGTTAACTTTTTCTGACATCGGTCTGGAGCAAGAAAAAAAGTTTCCCCAACGGGGTACTTAGCTTTAACGAAGACTTCCGTTCTGAAATTCGGATTTGAAAATCTCAGGAGTCGGCCGACTGGCACTTGCGAACTGTTTTTGCTTCGGGCACCGCGCGGCAAGAAAAACTGAAGAAAATGGCGTCGGCTGCATCTTTTGTACCCCTGGCGCACTGACGTCAGAGAGGAGGCGATAGCGACCGACGCCGGACCTAGACTTTGGAATTCTGGCCGACTGGGGGTAGCCTGCCAGCAGGATAACCCAAGAGTAATGACTGCAACAGTGAAACATGGTGAACATCACCATATTACGTACGCCACAGCTGACATACTGGGTCGTAGCAAAACTCTCTTGCCACGAAGGCAACTGCGGTTCCTTATTGAGGTCCATAAAGGGAACCATAGAGGAGGAAGACTGTGCTATATCAAGGGGCTTCAAACGCAATGAAGGAGGAGAATAAGTAGAGGTTTTTGGCAAAGGGTGATCACCTCCCAAGGAAGGATAGGTCCTGGGGGGGCAGGATACCTCTGGCCAAAAGCACTTGATCCACAAGACGCAACACGCCGTGTTCACAGAGGCTTCTAGTGGATTTCCCGGACACGGCTGAGGGGGAGTCAGGTCTATCCATAAATGGGACAAGCTCGGTGCCTACATCACCAGTCTGCACTGAAAACAACAGTGCCATAAGAGACTGTACTATAGGTGTCTGCACCGAGGAAATAATCGGTGCCGAAGTCATGGTGTGTACCGACAGTAAGGTCAGTACTGAAGTGGTTGTCGGTGCTGAGGCTGGGACTGAAAAAATCGGTGTCAGTAACTGAGTTGTCAGTTCCAGGTAAGGTATCGGATCCGATGTGGTTACAGTCTGCCCCGATAAAGGGCACGCTAGTCGGTGCCGAAGTTACAGACGGCACCGATGGCCTCGGTACCGAGGGTCTAGGCACCGAAAGCACTGGAGCCGAAAGAGTCAGATCCGAAGTAGAAAGGTTAGCCTTCTTGGGTCTCGGTTGATGGGAATCCCCAGCCGGGGACGAAGGAAGAGATTTGGCTTTTGAAAGATCATCAGTCTTTTTCTTATGGGATCTTGGAGGGGTTGAAGCCTCCGACCCAGAAATAGCCTCTGAAAAAGGAGATTTGAGTAGCCCCCTTCAGTAACAATTTATTTTTCCTCTCAATCAACGTCCTGTTAAAGAAGTTCTTTCAAATTCCACAGGGCGGATCAACTGATAAATGAGACACACCCAAACAATAGACACAGAGAATGTGCATCTGAAGTAGGTAATTTATGGCCACAATCAGAACATCTCTTAAATCCTGGACTACCTTTTTTATCCATGATAGAAAAGAAGGAAGTCAGAAAGAATACCAGCAATGGTACAAGAAATACCCGAAGGTAATGAAGAAAAAGGGGTCTACCAACGATGGTATAGAAAAAAATACCTCGTGGTAAAAAAGATTGAAAAATTTTAAGAAGTGATAGTAGCTAAATGCGATAAGGTAAGAGAAAACAATTTAGAAACTTTTCTGAGAGAAAAAGTTGTTTTAGACTAGTATGACAAAATCTTGTACTTAGCTCAAGAGAAGTAGCTTGACACGACCGAATGGCGATGCGGCAAACGAAATCTGCAGTAACAGGGAGAGGGAAATTCTGGGTAAGAGTTTTAGCTCGAGAGTTTGTAGCTGACACGAGCTTGGAAGATGGCCGGCTCGGTTCCGAGGTCGGAACCGATACCCATACGCAAGGGATGAACGAGGATTAACAATATCAGATATTACGTTTTTTTAATTACAACTGCAATAGCAGCTTTGTGGTTTATGCAGCAATCTGCAACTCATGTTGTCCCTGCTTCTATATTGGCAAAACTACTCAGAAGCTCTCCAGTCACATCAAACAGCATAATGCAGCAATCAGAAAGCATGATGAAAATGCTTTGGGAAGGCTTTGTGATTACATCCCATGCTTTTACAGGTGTTAGACTTTTTGTCCTTTAACAATGATAAACATTTTTTGGGGACAGGGAAGGTCTTCTAAACTTTAAAGAACTTAAATGGCAACATGAACTAAATGCAGAATTCCACACTGGGCTCAATGAAACTAGCAACCTTAAAAGTGCTTTAAAATGGATTATTAAACTGGTCTTCACCCTCCACCATTAACACAAACATTTCACTAGCAAGCACATTGTAACACACTGTAAATATTTAATCTGACTCGCTGCTTTGTTTTTTACGATCCTGGCTTACTGTCTTGCTTGTCTTTTGGTTAAATGGTTTAAAACTAAGTGACATTTATTTCTTCACCCTCCCCCATTCACATGAAAGTTTCACTAGTAAGCACATAGTAACACACTGTAAATATTTGTGCTTGGCTCAGTGCTTAATGTTATATGATGTTGGATTACTGTCTGCTTTTATTTTGGCAAAATGATTTTTAACTAAATGACAGTTTTTATAAAAACATATTGCTAGCATTATATCGGATGATCTGACTGATGAGCTCAGTAACACAGCATGTCAATGCACAGCTTGTCAAGGTTATTTTTCATTTTACAAGAATCAACAGGATTTATTTGAGAAAATGGACAATGTAATACTGGACAAGAATCTTAAGCCTGAACGCAGAATTTCCACAAAGGACTTAATGACTTTTTTACTATAAAGGTTGCATTAGAGAGAGCCCAGTGTCCAAGTGTATTAGTTCTGGTTTAGGCACTTGGGTTTCAGGCCAGTTATTTTACATTAAGAAGGTTCGTGGTCTGCACTCTTGTGGGAGAAGAGGCTGGACTCTGCCCTTCTGAACTGGGAATTTCTGGTTAAAGGTTTATAGAGCCTGAATATTTGAACTGTATCTTACTGATATTGGTTCACCTTGTTTGCTCTAGCATAGACTAGATCCAGGCCTGCTGAATCTAGCTTTGTTTATATGCTTGTTGTTTGTTTGCTTGTTATTTCCCTGGAAGCTAATTCCACCTAATACGCAACTTCTCAGCGCTTCTGTGGATCACTAGTGATATTTGCATTGCTTACTGTACTTATTTCCTTGTTTCACTTGAAAGAAAGTTACTGTTCGTCGTTTTTGCATTTAGTTACTTGTAACACATTGCACTCAAGTTACCTGGCACTTCCTCACTAAAGCAATTATATAAGTCAGCACTAAAAATTAAAAGCACTACACCCTCACTCCCCACTGGCCCTTGTTTTCAATTAAGGAATTCCCAATATTATTCTAGCATGTCCAAAGGTCAGTTGTCAATCTTCTCTCCGGTCCAGCTGGTGAATCTGGGAATCTTGAGGCAATGTTATAACTGCCTCATGTACACAGACAACCCTCTCCTCCTCCCACATAACACAAATACTTGCGAGAGATGCAGCTATTTAGCCAAACTGGAGGCTGAGCTCTCTCAACTCAGGACTGGCAAGACCAGACAGAAGGAGAAGGCAACTACACACACCACAAAACCAGCCTCACATAATGCTACCACTCCACTGAATCAAACACATAAACACACAAAGACATACTCGGAGGCTCTGAGTAAAAATTTACCTAAACAGCAGAGGCCTCCAAAGCAGACACCCAAACAACTGCTACCTCAAGACACCCCACAAGCAACACATAAACCACAAAAGCAGTGTGCAAAGCAGTCACAGCCCTTAAGGCCAAATACAACACCAAACATACTTGTCATAGGTGACTCCATAGTCAGACACACTGACGTCCCACTCACCAGGCTGAACAAGGAGAGAGTCACAGTAAGCTGCCTATCGGGCTGTAGAATCCGCCACATAACACAAGCACTCGGGTCACTCCACGGCAAGTACAAATATGACACAGTCATTGTCCATGCTGGTGTGAGCGACCTGAGACGTACCTCCTGGACTACATGAAAAGAGACATAGAGGAGCTCTCTGATTATGTAGCCCAGGCAGGTATGACCCTAACCCTGAGCAGTATCCTTCCTTCACCAAGAATGATGCCACAATATAGAGACAAGATGATCAGCTTTAACAATTGGCTTAATGTCTGGTGTCATTCAAAGGGGATCCAGTGTCTGTCTGCCTGGGATGACATGCTTGACAAGCCATGCTGCTTCGCAAGGGACGGCTTGCACCTGTCACCCTGGGATTCGGATATTGGCTAAGGCTCTTGCCAGCCCCATAGTGCCTTTTGTAGGCAAGGCTCAAATTCTAAACCTACCACCCTAGAAAACAAAAATGGGAAGAAACTGAGGGTAATGCTGCTCAATGCCAGAAGTCTAAATCTCAAAATGCACGCACTCGAGGCCCTTCTCAGTATGGAGAACATCGATGTCTGTGCTGTAACTGAAACCTGGTTTAAGGCTCCTGAGAGCACCCGGCACTATTAGGTTTTACCTCATATCATGCGTTCGGCCCCAAAACCCGGACCACACCACAAAAGGAGGGTGTATCCATATTCATAAAGGATACCCACACCTCCAGGTTGGTAGCAACGCACAAGCTTGGAAACCATCCAGGTGCAACTAACCATAGGCAAAACTGCTCTACAAATTGTAGCATGCTACAGGCCATCCTCTCAAACTCAGGAACCCCACACAGCCTTCCTGAAGACACTGGAGGGTATAAATGTATCTCCAAACACCATCATATTGGGTGACTTCAACTACCCGAATATAGACTGGGAACATTACTCAAGCCCTAACTTTCTAGCCCAACGGTTCCTGGAGTTCATAAATTCAAATGCAATGGAACAGCTAGTCACTGTTCCCACGAGAGGAGAAAATATACTAGATCTCATTGTCACAAACATGGGGACAAAATGCTCCACACCGAAGTATATCCCTCATTGGTGAGATCTGATCGTAAACTAATCTCACTGGAAATCCACATCCGCCCCACCCCAAACAAAAAAGACCAAAGTGAAGAACTTCTCTAAAGCAAACTTCACACTACTCAAGACTGGTGTGGTATCCTTCAAGGCCCCTGAGCCAGTGGAAACCACAACCCAAGCTGCAGAAGCCCTTACAAATGCCTTCTATGAACACCTCCAGGACTGCATGGATCAGGCAATCCCAAATAAAACCAAGACTCTTTCCACAAAGGGCAAACGTCCAGTCTGGTGGACCCCAGCCATTAACAAACTTTACAATAAGAGGAGAAAGCTATTACATGATAGAACAAAATCCATAAAAGGGAAGTCACCCCTGATCATTATTAGTAAAAAATACGAGCACTCATAAAATCAACTAAGGCCAATTTTGAGAGAAAAATTGCCATGGATTCAAAGGACAATCATAAGGCCTTTTTCAGCTATGTTAGGAACCTGGGTGGAAACTCCCAGATATGCTCAGAATTAGTCCAAAATGATACAAAAATCACTGAACCCACAGACATTGCCAACATACTGGCAGACAGGTTCAGTGCAAACTTCACCCCTCTCCCCTAAAGGAGAGATAACTATCCCAGCCGAGTGTAGCCTCCCGGACATCTCAAATGCGCAGGTGAAAGCTGCTCTCTCTAAAGCTAAAAACACAGCATCAATGGGACGGATGGTGTCCCCGGCTGTGTGCTACGAGCTAAATGAGGAATTAAACCCGCACATAAGGCAGCTGTTTAATCTCAGCCTTACCACAGGATACGTGCCCAAGGAGTGGCGTACGGCAACTGTTGTCCCACTCCACAAAGGCGGCGCCTCTACGGACCCTGGTAATTACCGCCCCATAAGCTTAACAAGTCTAGTCTGCAAAGCTATGGAGAGGATCATAATGGAGTTCATAAACAAAGATATAGGGGACTTGCAGACATTGGACCCGACCCAGTTTGGCTTTGTCAAGGGAAGATCATGCCTTTTGAACTTGGTCGACTTCTTCGAAACAATCACCAAGGCCATTGATGAGGGAATGGCAGTCCATAACGCCTACCTTGACCTTGCAAAGGCTTTCGACACAATACCCCACTCGGGTATTGTAGAAAAACTTACCAGCTTAAATGTAAACCCATATGTCATAAGATGGGTTGCAAACTGGCTTAAGGACAGAACCCACAGGGTTAGAGTTGCTGGCGCTGTGTCAGACTCCAAGCCGGTCACAAGTGGTGTCCCACAGGGCTCGGTCCTTGGCCCCCTATTGTTTGGCATCTACTTCTCAGAAGTACAGGCCAACATAGGAGGACTTTGGCTGACAAAGTTTGCAGACGACTGCAAACTGGGCGCCATAGTGGAAAGTGCATCAGACACGGATATCCTTCAGAAGGGATTCACGGAAACAGATAGCTGGTGCCAGAGCCATGGCCTGAAGTTAAACGCCAAAATGATAGTCATACCCTTTGGGAAAAACAAGGTAACCCCAAGCTACCATATAGGTGGCAATCCACTAAGCACAGAAGAGGTTATCAGGGACCTGGGGACCCAGGTTGACAGTGGCCTTTCTTTTGACACTCACATTGCTAAAGTGGTTAGAAAGACCTTCTACATTGCCCATCTGATCATGAAGGGATTCACATCCAGATCTAGTGAGGTTATTGTTCCCCTGTACTCTTCACTTATCAGACCAATGATAGAGTACAATGCCCCATTCGGGATGTATCTCACCCAACATCTGCAGCAATTGGAGAGACCCCAAAAGTTCCTCACCAAAAGGATAAAGGGACTCCAAAATCTGTCATATACTGCCAGATTGAAGAAACTCCAGCTCTATTCAGTCGCATACCGTCTGCTCAGAGGTGACATGTGCATGACATACAAGGCCATGTCCAACCCGGAATTAATGGACATGCTCCACCTCAAAAAATCCAAATCCACCAAAACCACTAGAGCAAGCGACTTAAACCTTAGCACGGATATAAATAGGGCGTGCTGGAGGGATAGATTTATCACTCAGAGACTCCCTATGCTGTGGAATAAAATCCCGGTCCATGTGAGGCAGAGCACCTCGCTGACTCTGTTCAAGAGAAATCTAGACCTGTGGATGGGAGATCGTAGGTTTACCCCGGGAATCATCTCTGTGTCACTGCTGGACAGAGGCACAACAAACTAATGGGCACAGTATTTTTTCATATAAGGGGTGGCGTAAGCCACAAAAATTTGGGCTAGGCTTATAAATGCCTTAGGGCAGATAGCCTAGTATAAACCTATGAACCTATGAACCTATTAAGGGGCTAGCTATAACCTTACATCCACGCCCACCATACTGAAAGGTCTGCCTTTAATTACATTACTGATGTAAATATTTAAACTGGACAAGGAGCATTGGTCATTTTACAAGTTTCACTGAGATTTATGACTTTTTACTTTGTACTTAATCCCAAACATTTCTGACAAAGTCCAGACATATTAAACGGACGAAAGCGCTCAAATATTGGTCCACTGTCTCATTTCGTGTCATGGATGTAAAAAGTTTTTTTATATATAGATATATATATATACATATATATACATATATATATATATATATAGGGATATATATATATATATATATATATATATATATATATATATATAGATATATATATATATATATATATATATATATATATATATATATATATAGATATATATATATATATAGATATATATATATATATAGATATATATATATATAGGGGTCTACTTTACATGGTCGACATTTCAGCAAGTTGACTTCAATATGGCCGAGACCCGATCGACTTTCAGAATGCTGACTATGTAAAGTAAACAAATACACAACAAACACTTACCTTAAACTGTTAGCAGGGGGGCTCCACCCCCCCTACCCCCCACACCACCCATAACTTAAATATACCAACTCCGAGACTGCACTACAGTGCAGAAGTGGGAAATTTTCCCATTCCGCACTGAGCAGAGATAGCAGCTTTTCAAAAGTCGATCATATGGTCACAGCCATATGAAAGCTGACTTTATGAAAAGTCGACCATATGAAGGGGACCCATATATAGATAGATACACACACGCATATATATATATATATATATATATATATATATATATATATATATATATATACCCACATACACACACACATATATATATATATATATATACATACACACTCATATACACACATCTATATAAAAAACAAATATATGTCCTTAAATCAAACAAACCCTTTTAAACAAAATAAATAAGAATTTACTTGGGGGGGGGGCAGGCTGCACTTCTAAGTGTGTAGTTCGCCGATATCTAACCAGAGAACACATTATGCATGAGTGAGTGGTAGCTCATGTGGCTGGAGGTGGATGGATGCAGAAAGATCCCACAGCACTAATAGAAAAGGAGTAAATTTTGTGGTGCCTGCCCAAATTCCCCTAGTAAGAATGAACATTGCCTAGGCTATCCCCTGAAGAGAGGCCATTGTCCTAGTGTAAACAAATATATTAGTAGTCACGCTCTCCCTCAAACATTAAGGATCAATGTTATGACTGTTGTATCTCCAGATGAAAACACAGTATTTTCTACACTGTCAAAGTACGTTGCTTTCGAAATAACCAATACCAAGCTTAGTAAGAGCTTGGTAAAAAAGACTTCTTCAGAATGCAGTCAGCAGCCCGCCGCTCGCCCTCCCACCCAACACACACACACACACGCTCACACTATTCAAAACAATAAATGTAACACTTTCTGTCCTATTTATATTCTCAATGACAAAACTTTCTAAAATTTAAAACACAACGTGAATGCAACACACAATGCTGGAACCTGTTACTAATACTAAATAAACTACTGGAAAACATGTAAGAATACAGCCATATTAGAATGTTTTATACTTTTTAATCCTCTATGGCTTGTACCCTTGCATCACAAAAAGATGAAAAGGTCCATTAAGGCAAATCACCTAGTTGAACAAATCTATCAAGACACAAAATGAAAGGTAGAAAGGGTTAGTAAGAGACAATACAACTATCTCCCAAAAGATAAGAAAACAGAATCAGTGCTCACAGATCGTACATGTTCTAGAATGTTCCATAAAACATGCGCATGGCCAGTCCCCACTGAGGATGGGAACAAAGACCAGTATAATGTAGTTTGGTTTTGGATAAACTGTGAGTCCTGCCAGTCAGAAAAATGGTGAAGATGAAAGCTAAAAAGGAGGAAAACCAGTCTACAGATGTAAACTGCTTCATTTACATACAACCCATCTGCCAAACTGCCAAATTTCATTCCTTCTGCATTTTGTTCAGCCTGCTATGACAACGGAATAATCACTTAACAGGAATGCAGCAAAGCTGCAATAATCATATCTTTACTGCAAGACCCCAACAAAGTCCATGATCACAACTACTTCCCCAACACATTCAAACGCGACTCATAATAAAAGCAGTACCAAGTTAAGCATCAGTTAAAAAATGAATAAATGCTGCATCTTTGTATAAACAATTACACTCTACAAACTTAGTTGGGTTGTGCTTCAGCTTTTCAGAAGAATCTGTTAAAGTTTATACTTAAGAACACGAACGGCCACACAAACTAGGATAAAATAAACAGGAAAGGCAGTAGTCGAGGCAAAATACTGGACAGTATTTAAGCACTTTTCGTTTGCTGGCTAAAAGCAAACTTTTTCAGATCTGTTTGTTATTTAAAGTTTATACTTACTGCTCTTGAAGGACCCCTTGGCTTCTGCAGCTGCCGATCTCCCTC
Organism: Protopterus annectens; assembly: GCF_019279795.1. NCBI lineage: Eukaryota > Metazoa > Chordata > Ceratodontiformes > Protopteridae > Protopterus > Protopterus annectens. The sequence continues at coordinate 784,308,455 of NC_056739.1, read as the reverse complement.
CTGTTGCAACTCCAATAATGACTTAATGGAGTTCTGTTTGGACAGGCTGCTCCACATTGTTGAAGAGTTCTGTTGTGCTTGCTGACTTTGCAAAATTTTTATTAGCAGTTCCTGTTGCTGCCGGCACTGTAACAAACCAGATCCTAGTAAGTTCTACAAAAAAAACCCCAATTAAATATTCTTTATCAATGGGACCTTCAGTACAACCTTCCCAACATACATGGAAATGTCTGTCAAGAAAACCCGTAATTCATAGGTACACAACCAAAAATAGCACATCTTACAAAGCACCACAAAAGGAAGTATTTCATAAACCAGCTGAATAAACTAGACAGCATTTGCTGATGGGTAGCTGCACAGCTATAAACTGCTCATTTTGTACTTCACCATACAGATAAATCCTCTTCCCTGCAAAACCTCCGGCAGTGGTATAATTCTAGCAGACCTGCCAACTCTAAAGATATATTCCTGGTTCAGCAATCTAAATCCCAGTACTCATTATTTATCTCTCTCAATTTTAACTCGAACATATGGAACACCATACCCAGCCCACTTACAGAAATAGTAAGGGCAGCTTTAAGACAACCTCCATGCTCATCTTCTAAACAGGTTCATAGATTCATAGCTGAGTACTAGGTTAACTGGCCTGAAGGGTCATTTTAAGCCTAGCCAATAATGGACATCTTTTCTCTAATTATCATGCTAGCTCAATGGTGATATAAATATTTTGTTTATGGACTTTTTCCCCCTGGACTACAGCAGAAAAAGGGGTATTGCATGGCCCAGACAAACAATACTAGCAAATAAATGTAATAAATAAATACATCTGTCCTTCACAAACAAATGTGTGAGTAAACTTACCATAACAGTAGATGTTCTAATAGATCACGATTGCAGTGGCCCAACATACTTGTCATACCCACTGCAGCTTTTCAAAGCTTTAGGGTGCCCCCCACATGACAGAGAGGAGCACCATATAAAGAGAACACCACAATCTCAGAACTTTTTTGTCCCAAGAAGGGAAGCAACAGCCCTGAAATGAAAACGTTTAGAAACTTAACACACGAGTAACTGTATATGCAAAGACATACTTTTCCTCATCCTGGCAATACAAAAAAAAAAAAATGACACTGGAAGGAGGGGGCAGCTACTGCAACAGCAAACTACTGTTATGCTAAGCTTGCTTACACAATTATATTACATTTGTCATTAAAACCCTGTTGCAATAGCCTAACCTGTTTGAATGAATTACCATAGCTTAGAAACTAACACAGGAAGATGAAATAAATTACAAATCCAGGAGTCCCAGAGGAATGATCCTGGCAATGTATGTTTCTAGGGTTATCACCTTTCCCTCTTTCAACAGTTGTGTCCTGCGAATAAAACCCTGAAAAATGGCAAATGTCCTGAGATTTTTGGATAAAAAAAATTCTTAATTCTCTTTAAAAGCTGCATAGTTATTCTGTATCTGAAATACCTAAATGTTATAAGAAATAATACATGCAACTCAAAAGTTACATGAATAGGCTTCTATTTTGGCAAAGAAGTGAAGTTTTGTTCTTTACACTGGTCATGGGTATGTTTTGCCCTGCAAAATCTCACATTTCTACAAAAAAGTCCCACTTTGGGCATATGAAAGGGTGGCATCCCTTTCCTGACCTAGAAAAGGAAATATTGTGACACTTTGCAAATGTACAGCAGACCAAGTTGCTGTCTGTAGAACACTTTCAGGCCTCCCTTTTCCAGAAAGCCACAAAAGAAGCCAAAGCCCTGGTAGATTCTACCGTAGACACTGCCTGGAAGTTACAAATTATGGTGAAAATAAAAAGAAATGGCATGAAACAATCAAGAAATTGCAGTCCTTTCCTCTTACCTTCATAAAAGACGAACAGCTGAACATCTGTCCTGAATAACGGAGTTTGAACTAGACAGTACCTGAGCTGTCTGTGGACATCCATAGTATAAAGCTTGCTTTTCTGGTCAGGAAAAGAGGGATATTGATAGACTGGCTGAAGGTAAAATCTGAGACAACCTTAGGCATACAAGAAGGATTTATTCTCAAAGAAACCATATGCCATTGTTAAGTTTCTAAGAAGCAGCCATCTGTTTTCTTCTAGGACGACGGATATGTAAAACCCCTTTCAAGAACATGGCATATGAAGTGTGTGTGTGTGGGGGGTCATCCCAATGAAGCTTGACAAAGGAGTAGGAAGAGCGACGATAGTACCTCTCACAAATAATCAATAACCAGAGGCAGTCTTGGCCTTAAAAAGGTCCTGGTTTTTGAAACAGCACCAACTAGAACATCTTTTCCACTCAGACATATACAATCACCTAGTAGCAGGTGCCTTTTTTTTTTTTTTTTTTTTTTTTTTAAGATATCAATACCTGTGTGAAACATCCTCAGGGAAAAAAAGTTACCAAAAAAGTATTAAAATTCTATCATCTAAGCAGTAAACTGAAGAGATTTTAGGCTGATGTGAATAAACAACATGTGTGTGGAGAAGCGTGCGTTAATTCCACATGGCTAGTTTCAAAAGAAGAGAGAACCACCAATGCCCGGTCCAAAAAAGAATCATAACCACAGTCCTCGGGGAAACTTTCTGAGTACTACTGGAAAGGCATACAGTAACATTATCATCTGTTGAAGTGAGAAGGCAATGGTTTTCCAGGTCTGTCTGCAAGGAATCCTGGAGCAGAACTCCTTTAGTTGCCTGTTCTGAAAAAAGGCAGACAGATCTACCCAGAGGTATTCCCCACAGTAAGATCAATTTATATAAGCACCCCATGAAGAAGTTTCCATTCATGTCTGTCTGTCCTGGTCTTGCTTAGCTTGCCTGCTAAAAGGTTGTGCTGTCACAGAATATTAAGCCTAAAGAATCAAAAGTCAGCTGAGTTGCTATCACCCAAGCTGTTCTAACAACTATGCAAAAGGGGGTGGGGGTGTAGCAATCTGGAATCCCCCTTTATGAATTACATCACTGTGGTGACTCGTAAAAACTTGTAGTGGTCTAAGAGACCACCGAAGACTTGGGGCTTTCAGAGCACTTCTCTCAGACATGTTTTTTTTCCCCATTTTTTCCCCCAGAGACCTTACATTTTCATACCTTAAGAAACTGCTGCTCCCCATGCATGGTCTGAACCATCTGTTGTGACAGTCTGGGCAGGAAAAAGTAATGGAGAAAGGGAGACCTGGATTGCGAGAGATCTGGCTTACCCTCCACAGAACTTCCCTCCTTACAACCCCCAAAATAGTCAGCTGAAAAGATAAAGGGTGAAGATCAGAGTCCAGACCAACCTGAACTATCAATGGCTTTTTCTCTTGTGAAGTTTGTTCAGGGCAATCCTAAAAAAGTCCACTTGTACAAGTAAACTTATAACAGTAGATGTTCAAATGACCACCGCTGCAGTAGCCTTACCTATACAGGTTATGTCTTGCCAAGGATATAAAGGCCGGACATCTTCCAATGTTTCAGGGCACTTTCCACATGCCCAAATGGTCAGGTAGCTCAAGCTGAGCTGACAAAGACAAGAATAGGCGTGAAAGCTTTACTGCCAAAAAGAGAGGGGGAGGTTGAGCCCTGAAAGGACAATGCTAGGAAGAACAAAAAGTAGAATTACACACCCTAGCTTAAACGCACCAAAAAACAAGGATGTAGAATGGGGTGCAGCTACAGCAGCTACATGGGCACATTACTACCTTACTTACTTTGAGATGTGGAAATAGAAGAGTCCAGGAATCCCTGGAGAATGGTCCTAGCAAAGTCTGACCTAGACCGAGAAAAGGAACTCAGCTTGTAGTGTTTTGTAAAAGCATGTGCAGTGGACCAAGTAGTGGCATCTAGAACACTTCTAGAATCCAACCCTTTCCAAAGGGTCTGGTAGAGTTGGCCATGATCCTGGCTAGAACAGTTTTGTTGTGGTGAGTATAACAAAAAGTAATAGTTTTAGACAACCGTTTGGAAACGGTTTTGAAAAAGGTTGTCCCTTCTTCATTTTACAAGGAATGAACAAATGAGATGAAGATCTGAAAGATTTAGTTCTGTCAGCAAAGTACTACCAAAGTTGTCTATGGAAATCCAAGGTATGGAGTGTTCTTTCCTGAACCTAAAAATGAGGAAGAAAGGAAAAAGGAAGATGGGACAGTCTGGTTTAAAGTAAACCCAGAAACCACTTCAGGCATCAAAGGAGGATTAGCTCTCAAAGAAATCCTGTCCCTATGGAAAATGAGATAGGGGTAACACACCATAAGAGCTTGCAACTCAGATGCTCTTATCTCTGCAAGAAGGCTAATCAGGAAGAACCCGAAGTAACCCAGGTTAGGTGGTTAAAATTGGGCAAGTCTAAGCTTCTCTAACAGAAAATTAAGACCCTAAGTTGGGGCCAATGGAATTCTTTGAGGCCTCTTGTGCAAAACCCCTTTCAAAAACATTTTGATATGAGAATGCATTAAAAGAGGAGGATCCATGGGCAGACATGCTGAAATGGACAATAAATAAACCCTGCTAGAGGAGTAAGAAAAGACCACAGGATAGCAACTCCTAAAATTATTGTAAAAACCGATAACTAGATATGAAAGGGTACTGGTTATGTTGCTGGCACCAACTAGAAAACCTTTTCCATTTGCTAACATATGAACTTCTAGTAGCAGGCTTTGTCTCCATTAGTACCTGCTGCACGTCACAGTAAATGGGTGCCTAAAGGGAATTAAGATATTATCATCTAGGCAGTCAACTGAAGTTAATTGGTGTCTGGGTGTATAAAACATTCCTGTTCTTGTGTGAGTAGATCCAGTCTGTGAGGAAGCTTGCGGTAATTGCCCCAGGCCATTTCCAAAAAAAGGAAGAGCCACATTTGCCTGGACCAAAAAGTAGTCACCACAATGATATTGGGGAAATCCTTCTGAATCTTCAGAGGTACCATGGATATCAGTGAAAAGGATGGAAAACCACAAAGGAGCATTTCTGTCCAATGAAAAAAAAAAGTTGTGTAAAATAATACCGTAACCATAGATGTCCTTCTCTTCCATGTTGCAGTATTCCAAACCCTTCTTTAAAGGACTTGACACTGCCTCCATTTTGGAGGCAGCTACATGGACCTCTGTTCACATCTTTACCATACATTATAGATTAAGCTTCTAGTCACTGCAAGGCAAGTGGGACGTCTGAAGTTTGCTATGGGAGTGTGAGCCATAAAAGTGACGTCTGCATGTACCAAACCTCAGAACTGAGCGCCCCAGTCCCAGGATAACAGAGTCCAGTGCCATCCAAGAAGGGGGAAGGGATGCTGCAACATGGAAGAGGAGGACATCTATGGTTATGGTAAGATTTTACACAACTATTCTATGTCCTTCTATTCTCATGTTGCAGTATTCCAAACCCTTGGGTGAGTGCCAAAGCTCAAAGGGAAGAAGAGGGTGGAGGCTTGGAGCTATTTTCTAGGAATCCATGAAGGATCGCCCTGGCAAATCCAGCCCTGGATTTAGAAATGTGGTCCAATCTACAATGCTTGGTAAATGTGTGAATAGAGGCCCATGCAGCTGCCTCCAAAATGGAAGCAGTGTCAAGTCCTTTAAAGAAAGATTTGGAATACTACAACATGGAATCTTGCCAGCTGATTGTTCTGAGAGGAAGCAAAGATGTTTACTTGTGGAAGTCCCCACAGATGGATCAAATCTTGGAAGGCCCTCAGATCTAGTTTCCATTTGTGAGGTTCTGCCCTGGTCCTACTCAGCTTGTCTGCCACACAGTCTTGCTCTGATGGAATGCAGAATGCCTGTAGAGTGAGTGTGTGATGTGAATCTATATCCCAAGCGAACATGACTAGTCTGCAGAGGGAACACAATCTGGTTCCCTCCTTGCTTACTGATGTACCACATGACTATGGTACTGTCTATAACATGTTGAGTTTCCAGATACTAAAGATGACTCAGTCGAGTGTCTTGATCAAAGCAAGCATCTCTTATATTTATGGGCTTGTGTCTGCCCTTGGTGTCCCACACACCTTTCTTTTTTATCCATTCTGAAACTGCTCCACAAGTAAAGTCCAAGGAGTCTGTGGTGATTGACTGCTTTGGAACGTGGAGAGAAGAGGAGACCAAGATTCAGGTAATTTTTTGTCCAAGTGATTACTCTTCTGAAAACCCCAAGACTGGGATGTGAAAACACAAAGCAAGCTGGTGCTGGGACCAGAGACACTTCAGATATCACTATCTTTCTCACATGAAGCCTTGTAAGGGGTATCATGAATATCGCAGAAGCCACAAAAAGTACAGTTGTGTACACTTATCATAAATGTAGATGTTTGAGTGCATTCACTGTTGTAGTCATTACATTTGGGTACTCTGCTGGCAGGTTGCCCTTAGTCAGCATGAATTCCGAAGTCTTGGGTCCTACGTCGGTTGCTGTCTCCTCTTCCATGACGTCAGGTTGTCAGGGGTATAAAACAAGCAGCAGCCATTTTCTTTAGTTGTTCTTACCCCAGATGTCAGGTGCCCCCAAAACGGTAGCAAATTATATATATATATATATATATATATATATATATATATATATATATATATATATATAAAAACTATATATACATGCAACAATACAAACTTTACTTTCATCTACAAGCAAATACACCACATAGGTTGTACAAGATAGTGAAGGAAAGAGAAACTCCAGAAAAAAAAGGGGGATGGCGGGCGGGTAACCTGGACTGCAACAGTGAATGCACTTGAACATCTACATTTATGGTAAGTGTACACAACTGTACTATGTTCTTAGTGTTTCACTGTTGCAGTCATTACATTTGGGTAGAATCCCAAAGCTAAGGATGGGAGGCTGGAGTTAAACAGCATTAGGGGCGGCTATAAGGCCCTGAATGCCCTGCAGAATTGCAGTGGCAAAGCCTGCCCTGGACTTAGAGTAGAGAGGCAAATGATAATGCTTTGTAAAAGTATGAACAGAACTCCAAGTAGCAGCCTCTAGAATGTCTTTGGTTGGTGGTACTCTGAGAAAGGCTGCTGATGTTGCTGCAGCTCGGGTGGAATGAGACCTAATGCCCTTGGGCACAGGTTTGCCATGGTGTAAGTAGAAGAAATGAATGCAGTGGCTTATCCACTTTGAAAAAGTCTGCTTTGAAATAGCCTTTCCTTCTGATCCTGCAGCATATGTCACTAGTAACTGCTCAGTTTTTCTTAGAGCTTTAGTCCTGCTCAAGTAGAATCTTAGCTGTCTGTGTATGTCCAATGAATGCAGAATCCTCTCCCCCTTGTTCTGCGGATTTGGATAAAAGGTTGGCAGATGAATAGCTTGGTTAAGAGCCACACTGGAAACCACCTTAGGCATAAATGAAGGAATGGTCCTCAGGGACACCCTGTCTGGGTAAAAAATGATAAAAGGCTCCACACCCATGAGGGCCTGTAGCTCTGAGACTCTTCTTGCTGAAGTAATTGCCAGGTGCAGAGCTGTTTTCCATGATAAGAACTTTAGGTCTGCAGTAGCAGCTGGTTCAAATGGAGGCAGGGTGAGCTTTTCCAACACATAATTGAGGTCCCATGAAGGAATTGGTGATCTTCTGGGAGGCCTTAAATTTATGGCCCCTCTAAGATACTGCTTTAGTAAAGGATGAGAAAAGATTGGTGGCTCTGTGTTGTAATGAGCCGAGATGGCGGAAGCATGGATTTTTATTGATGAAAAAGATAAGCCTTTGTCAAGCATCTCAGTCAAGTATTGTAAAATCTGAGGAATATTTGGCTCTGCTGTTTCAGTTCCTTGTGCTTGGTTCCAAGCACAGAATCTCTTCCATTTATCAGCATAAGACTTTCTAGTACTAGGCCTTCTGGCTTCCAAAATGACATCTGTCACAGCTTTACTGAGAGGTGGTGTTTGAATAATTACATGATCAGCCATGCTGCCAGGTTCAGTGTTTGAAGCTGATTGTGCAGGATTTGATTGTTTTGCTGGGACAGTAAGTGAGGTATTTGAGGTAAGTACCAAGCTGGGAATTGAAACATGTTCCTTAGGATTGGGTACCAGTATTGGCGGGGCCAGTCCGGGGCAATTAGTATCATGTTTGGTTTCTCCTGTCTGACTTTTAGTAGTACCTTGGGAAGAAGAGGCAGGGGAGAAAAGGTGTAAACTGATAGGTTTTTCCAACTGAAGGATAGGGCGTCCACTTTCCATGGTTGCCCGTGATAAGTCCTTGTGCAGAATTTTTTCAGTTGATAATTTTGAGGAGAGGCAAATAGGGCTATGTCTGGTCTCCCCATTTCTTTATTATCATGCTGAAGACTTGCAGATCTAGTTTCCACTCGTGATGGTCCATAAGGTTTCTGCTTAAATAGTCTGCCAGAGTATTTTGCTTTCCTGGCAGTAATTGAGCTTGAAGATGTACTTGGTAAGTCAAGGCTGTGTCCCACAGTGCCATGGCTAGTCTGCAAAGTGCGTGCCCCCCTGCCTGTTTATATATCACATCATCATGGTGTTGTCCGTCTTTATCAGTAGTTGTCCTGGATGAAGTAAGTCCTTGAAGGCTGTCAGGGCATTTTGAACAGCTAACATCTCTTTTTGACTGATATGCAGATGCATTTGTTTTGGGGTCCATATGCCCTGAATGCATCTTGCCGCCAGGTGGGCCCCCCATGCATAATCCGAGGCGTCTGTTGTTAAGGTTTGGCTGGCAGGGGGTAGAGAGTAAGCCCGTCCCATTTTCTGGTGACATGCCTTTGCCCACCATAGAAACTCCTGTTGTAGGCAGGGAATGAGAGGAATCATTGCTTCCAGACTGTGACAATGTTGACTCCATAAACTTTTTAGGTACTATTGTAGTTTCCTCATATGCAGTCTTGCATATGGAATCAGTAGGATGCAGGATGCCATGAATACCAAAGCCTGCAGAATTTGTCTTGCAGATAACTGGGGTTTTGTTGCCATCAGTTTGAAGTAAATAGTCAGTTGCCTTTGTTTGTCTGGCGTGAGGAAAGCCATCTGGGCAGTTGTATTCAAGCTTGCACTCAGGAATGTTATCTTTTGAGAGGGTACCAGTTGTGATTTCTTTTCGTTTATTGTGTACTCTAGACATGTTAGAAGCCTTTTCACAAACGCCAGATGCTGAAGAAGAATGTTTTTGTTCTCTGCTTGAATGACACAGTCGTCCAAGTATGGATAAATTTGTATACTATTTTGTCTGCAAAATGCAATTACTGGTGCCAGGCACTTTGTAAAGACCCTGGGCACAGTAGATAAGCCAAAGGGCAGTGCAGATAATTGGTAATGCATAGAGCTAGCCTTGAAACGGAGGTATCTTCTATACATTTCCCTTACTGGGACATGCAGGTATACCTCTTTTAGATCTAATGTCACCAGCCAAGAGTTCTTGCCCAGCAAGGGCAGAAGCTGCTGCAAAGTTAGCATTTTGAATTTTGGAATGTCCAGGTATGTGTTCAAAATTGATAAGTCCAGTATTGGGCGCCAGGCCTCGTCTTTTCTGGGTACCAAGAACAGTCTTGAATAAAAAACTTGTCCTTTTTCCTGTTCTGGTACTGGCTGAATAGCCTCCATATCCATGAGGGATGTAACCTGTTTCTGTGCCTCTGCCCATTGATTTTTTGGCAGATCCAGCAAACCGTTTGCCGTTGGCAGAGTATGGAAGAGGAATCTGTATCCCTAAGATACTATGTTTAGCACCCACTTGTCCTGGAGTTATTAACTGCCAATTTTGAGCAAAAAGTGCTAATTTTCCCCCTAAGGGTGCTGCCAAAAGTAAGTGCTTGGTGATGGCAGAGGGAAGTCATTGAGACTGTTTTCTGTAGGGTTGCGCTTTATCTCTTCCACATTTGGAGGTAGAAGCATCCCATTGCTTTGACTTGTAAGAATCTTGCGCCTGGGTATTTAGAACCTTTAGGGCATCTGGATTTGCCCCTTTGAGCTCTGTTAGACACAGGAAAGGACCAATTTTTTGTAGGCCAGTGTCTACTGAATCTTGGTGGCTGCACTTGTAAGAAGTCTTTTACAGTTTGCATAGACTTAGCTTTGTCTTCTATTTTCTTTAAAACCTCTTCTGCCTTAATACCAAACAGAGTATCATGCTGTAAAGGTGCATCCAGTAATTTAGCTTTAACATGATCAGGCAAATTTTGCTCTTTTAGCCAGGCATGCCTCCTTATCACAGAGCCAGTAACTGCGGCCCTGCAAGAGGCCTCTAAGAAATCAAAACCACATTGCAAAGTATGCTTTCCAACTTGTTCTGCTGCATGCAATAATTCCTGTAATTCTTTATTTTCTGCACATTTAGAAATCAACATCATTTTCTGTTTCAGCAATCCCATAACAAGTTGTTGATACTTGAGCATATGAAACTGGCAGTTTAAGGCCCTAATTGCCAAGGTTGCAGATGTATAAACCTTCTTTCCCAATTTATCCAGTGCCCTTGAATCTCTGTCAGAGGGGGTGGGATTTTTTGCTGCTGAGGCCTTAACCTCTTTTGGACCCTGTGAAACAGTTTCAGGGTCAGCAGCAGGGTTTCTAAATAAAAATTTGTGTGGATCAGGGACCCTGTAATATCTGTCTGGCTTGCTAGGAGCCGGAGGTAAGGAGTTTGGAGTCAAGCTCGACTCCGAAAACACATCATCCACAATGTCTACAACAGGAGGTATGGCTAAAGGCCTATGCTGAGGGAGAAGGAGGAAATCCCTGAGCCTCTTTTATGATTCTGAGAAATCTTAACTCTTCCAGTGAAAATGTTCCCTCACAATATGCAAGGTTTCTCCAAATGAATAATTCTCAAGAGGTGATGCAGATGGGATAGCTTCCTCTTGATCAGAATACTCATAGGGAGGTATAGATAATTCCTGGTCAGAAGAGGACTCAGAAGAAATAGAAACCTGATCTGAAGATTCATAATCAGTGTCTTGCCTAGGCCTCTTATCAGGAGGGGGTTGGGAACCCCTGATCAAGGTAATTAGGTCTTCGGCCATTTTGATCATCTATTTTTTGGGCATAGAGGCCTGTGCACATGGCTCATGCATCTTTTTTAGCTTTAGAAATTGCTTTTGTCTTTGATTTTGAAGCTGGCGTCAGTTTTATATAAAAATGTTGAGGCCTGAATACACCCTCAGAAGCCTGTGCCTGCTCAGCGGCTCCGGACACATCCGAGGGAGAGACATCCATGGGTACAATACTTTGAGAATCTCGCGGCATGCCCAACTCCACATGGGTCTCGGTAGGGGCCTGCGACTCGACAGTAGCGGGTATCAGGGGCTGCAAAAGCGCCTCACTGAGTACCGGCGACTGACAGGAGAAGCTTCGTCGTTGGTTTTGGAACTCAACGGTCTCTGTCCTTTCTTTGCGTTTTTTGTGTACTCCGCTAGTCGGATTGCTATCAGACGACATTTCAGGGTAGTTAAATCTGTTTCCAAAATACTTTGAGGCAAAAATATACCGACGCTTAATAGAGCGTTGGTTAAATCTAGCACGAAACAGACAAGCAGCACAAAACCGACAGCCAGGCACGTTGTGATCAGGGCCTAGGCAAGGAATACAGTATAAATGAAAATCCTTATGAGGTATTTGCTTCCCACAAGTAATACAATTATTAACTTTTTCTGACATCGGTATGGAGCAAGAAAAAAGTTTCCCCAACGGGGTACTTAGCTTTAGTGAAGACTTCGGTTCTGAAACTTGAACTCGAAAATTTCAGGAGTCGGCCGACCAGCACTTGCGAACTGCTTCTGCTTCGGGCACCGCACGGCAAGAAAGACTAAAGAAAATGGCGTCGGCTGCCTGTTTTATACCCCTGATGACCTGATGTCCTGGAAGAGGAGACAGCAACCGACGCAGGAACCAAGACTTTGGAATTCAGGCCGTCTGAGGGCAACCTGCCAGCAGATTACCCAAATGTAATGACTGCAACAGAGAAACACGAAGAACATCTAAAAAACCTGCCGTATTCCCTCGCAGCGACCGAAGTCTGAGTGAAAAATCCTAGAAATAGATCTAAATATAGATTTATTTTTTCCTGTGGAAGAAAAACTCTGAACTGTGTTATCTAGTTTAAATCCCAGAAACACAATTCCATGAGAAGGAGTCAAGAAAGACTTCTGAATGCTCTTTTGGAAGCCAGCTTGTGTAAGAGATCTCTAGCTCAGGAGACAAAGGGATTCCTGACACACTAAACGAAAGACTGCAAAGATGAGCAATTTGTCTAAATATGGAAAATGTGAATACTCTGTAGCCTGCAATGAGCTCCAACAGGAGCTAAACATTCTGTGAATACAACTGTTGCAGTGGATCGTCCAAAGGGTAAGGCAAGGAAAGATTAGTTGTGTAAGAACTTATCATAACGACAGGTGTAAGAACTTATCATAACGACAGATGTCCTTCCTCTTCTCTGTTGTAGTAATCTTTACATGAGGGAGTTGCCTGCCAAGGCGACCAGAAGTCGGCCAGTATGTCTTTTACTACTGTACAGTGCTCGGGATGGTCTGACGTTGGCTATCGGATGTAGGCCATAAAAGAGATTTATACGCACAGCATCCTCTGAACTGAATCCCCAGGCGGACAGTCCAAGGGAAACAGGATCAATGCGGCCAATGACACAAGGAAGTGGGGGAGAAGGGTGGGACAGAATACTGCAACAAAGAAGAGAAAGAAATCTATTGTTATGGTAAGTTCTTACACAACTAATCATTGTCTTTCTATTCATCTGTTGCAGTATTCTTTACATGAGAGAGAATACAAAAGCTCATGCAGCAAGAGAGGTGGAATTGGCAGAGGAACTTTCCAGGAAGAAATGCAGAATGGCCCTGCCAAACCCTGCCCTGGATCTGGAGAGAGAATCAGCTTATAATATTTTGTGAAGGTGTGGATAGGCAGCTGCTTCTAGGATGCAGTTAAGTGTCCAGCCCTTTGAGGAATGCCTCAGAGAAAAGACACTGCCCTTGTAGAGTGAAGCTTTGACTGAGCCAGGAAGGGCTTTACCATGGTGGGCAGAGCAAAATGAAATGGATCTGGATATCCAGTTGGAGATGGTCTGTTTGGACACAGGTAATCCCAGAGCCCTGGGGTGGAATGACACAAACAGTTGGTATGATTTTCTAAAAGGTTTGGTCTTGTGCAGATAAAACCGGAGTTGTCTGTGCACATCTGGTGTGTGTAGGATCCTCTTACTATTGCTCTGGGGAGAGGGGAAAAAGGTAGGGAGGTGAATGGCCTGGTTTAAGGACAATTCATTAACTGCTTTTGGCACGAAGGAAGGGTTAGTCCGAAGAGAAACCCCATCTTTGTGGAAGGACAAGAAAGGAGGAGAAGCCATAAGGGCTTGTAATTCTGATACCAACCTGATGGAGGTAAATAGCCACCAGGAGGACAGTTTTCCAACTACAGTGTTTGAGGGAGCTAGAATAGGTTTGCTCAAAGGACGCATGAGTAAGTTTCTCTAGCACATAGTTACGGTCCAGGGTGGAGCAACAGGCCTCCTGGGAGGTCTAATGTGGAGAATGTATTTAAGGAATTGTTTGTCCTCAAATCTTGAAGCTACAAGAGGGGAAGTGGCAGATAAGCAGAGACAGCTGACAAATGTGCTTTTACGGAGGAATAAGCTAAGGGTGCACTAACCAATTCAGAAAGATGCGACAGAACCCTATGGGGGAATCCACCGTGAGTCCAGGTTTCTAGCAAGACACCAAAGTGAAAACCTCTTCCATTTGGAAAGGTAAGACTTTCTGGTAAAGGGTTTCCTGGCCTCCTGCAGGAGTTGAAGCACATCCTCAGAATAAAGGTGTCTGAAAAGGATCAGGGCTCTATCACCCACAGGGTCAGTTGGAGGGTTTCTAAATGTGGGTGGATGAGTGATCCCTTATTCTAGGAGAGTAAATCCACTCTGAGAGGTAATTTGTGATGACTGCCCTTGACTAGATGTAGAGAAAGGAGGAACCAGTTATTTCTTGGCCAACAGGGAGTCACCAGCAAGACGCTTGGTTTGTCTAGTTAAAGTCTGAGCAAGACTTTCGGAATGAGTGGTAAGGGATGACATGCATACAGGAATTTCACCCTCCAACAGACTGATAAGGACATCCACTTTCCATGCCTGAGGATGTGGTTCTCTGGCACAAAATTTTGGAAGTTGTTTGTTCAGAGAGGAGTTAAACAAGTTAAACAAGCCTATTTGTGGAATACCCCATTGGTGGACAAAGTCCAGGAACACATCCCTGTAAAGCATCCATTCATGGGCCTGTGTTCTGGATCTGCTCAGTGTGCCTGCCACAGAGTTCTGACTGGAAGGGATATAAACTGCTTGAAGAGATATTTCTAGTAAGTGGGCTAGATCCCAAGCTTAAAATGCTAGTCTGCAAAGGAGGTAGGATCTTGCCCAACCCCCCCGCTTGTTTATACACCACATAACAATCATATTGCCTTGTGTGGATATGTAACTTTGTGACCTCAGAAGGGGCTGGAAGGACTCTGCAGGGCAAGGATCAATGTCTTCATTTCCCTTGCATTTATGTGGTCTTGCCTCAGAGGATGTCCACTGACCATGGACTTGGTGTCCAAGGCTGCTCCCCAACCTTTACCTGATGCATCGGTGTACAGGTCTTGAGTTGGAGGCAGGGGATGAATGGGAAGACCTGGATTTATGGACAGTTATCTTATCCACCACTGGAGCTCCTCTGAGGCAGGGTAGAAGTTGGATTTGAAATTCCAGTGGGTGGGCATGCTGAGACCACACTGATTTCAGAAACCGCTGGGATTTCCTCATGGGTAGCCTTGCCAGAGGAAGTATAGGGATGGTAGGGGCCATCAATCCCATGATTTGTAGAAAATGTCTCGTACACAGGAGATTGAGGGGGAAGATGTAAGAAAAGGCGAGAAATCTCCTGGGTCTTTTGGGAGGGGGGGGGGCACCCAACTTTTTGATGGTTTGAAATCTGCACCCCAAGAAAGAAGTACCTCTTGGGATATGGCTTGAATCAGAAAGTCATCTAGTTAGGGGAAGATTTGAATGCCTTGGAGGTGGAAATAGGCAACCCACAGGCACTAGGCATTTTGTAAAGACTCTTGGGGTAGTGGAAAGTCCAAAAGACAAGGCAGAGAATTGAAAATGCCAGCAGCCCACATAAAAGCATAGGAATTTCCTGTATCTGTGGTGAATGGAGATAAGCATCCTTGATGTCGGTGGATGCTAGGATGGCCTGAGGGAGGATAAGAAGGAAGAGGGTTTGCAGAGTTAGCATTTTGAAGAAGGGAACTTTCAGAAAGTTGTTCATATAGGAGAGGTCTAGGATTGGTCTCCAAGGACCTTCCCTCCTGGGAACTGGGAACAATCGTGAATAGAAGCCTTTTCCTTTTTGAGCTGAGGACACGGGCTGGACTGTGCCCTGTTCTAGCAGGTTTTGCAGTACTGGGGTGAAAAGAGGTTCCTGTTCTTTTGGAGTTTGAGGGATACCCCTGAAGGGAGGTACTGTGTGCCAGGCCATGAAGTATCCATCCTTTATGATGTTGAGGACCCAAGAGTCTTGAGTGATGGATTTCCAGGTTTGAAGGGAAAGGGTACAGCACAGAAAGAGGGGAGGGATGCCAAGATTGTCTGAGACGTCATGAGGAAGAGCCCGCCTTATCAGGAAAGAGCTGCTTAGCCAACTGGGAAGAAGAGAAGATGAGGAAAATTGTTGTGTTTTCTTGGACCCCTGTAGGGGGGGGGGGGTTAACTGTGGGGTTTGGGATTGCCTATCTATAAAAACCTGTTTCTCAGGGCAGTTTTTCTGTGAAATTTAGAAACAGGTGACACATTTGAAGGGAGGAGGGAAGTGACCTAGAGACCTTATCAGAGGCTACTGAAATCAGAGAGGTCTGCCACAGGGGCCTTGAAAAGGAAATTGCAATTCTGGGGCACTTTTTTATACCTGTATGGCATTTTCGGAACCAGAGGTCGAGAGTCAGGGTGAGTAGACATGGAGGCAAAAGCATCCAAAAAAGCTGGGATAACAGGAGGAATGGCAGAAGGACTAGGGGACTGTGCTTGAAGAAGGTCATAAAACCGTTTTTGGACCTCAGACATTTGTGAACTGTCCCATTTAAAAGTATCTCTCATCTTAGAAATGGTCTCCGCAAAGGAAATCTCCTCCACAGGGGATCTGTCCCATTTGAATCTTCCTCAGGGAAAGCATAGTCAAAGGGTGAGGGGATATGGGATGAGTAAGCCAGTGGAATTACTGTCTTCATCAGATGAGGAATCCTCCTCTAAAGTGGCTTGTGCCCTGGTCCTTTTCTGAGGGGGAAGCAGGCCAAGCAAGAGGAGAAAATGGCTGACCTGAGGGAGGCCTTAGAGCCATGAAGGCCTTAAAGAGGCCTTGTGTGAAATTCTGCCACTCCTTCAGAGTCTGGAGGGGGAGAGGAATGTTTAGTTTTTTCTTTGCTGGTGTATCCATCCGATGCAAAGGAGGACGGCGGCACATAGGCCTGCATTCAACCAGATCAGATTCAATAGCCTCTCTCATTACAATCTGGCCTTAAGACATGATGAGCCTAGGTTCCCCCCTGGACATCGGGAGCCAATGTCTGTGAGGCGCCTCTGGACGTACCTACGTCTGGTTCCAAGGTGGCCTATAAAACAGGCTCGGCTTGTGGATCTGGATCCGTAAAGGACCATGTCTTTGAGCTCTCATGTGCTTCGGAACAGACATTTGTATGAAGAGGTGCAGCTTCAGCCCTAGGTTTTTTTGGACTTGCACATGGGTAGGCTCAGTTGTTGGGTCTGAGGACCCTTCCAATGTGCTTTTAGGTAAGAGCTTAAGCCGTTAATTTTCCAAGTACATAGCAAGGGATAAAGTACAGTTTTGTACCTACCATAAATGTAGATGTTCGAAGATCCACATTGCTGCAGTCCTAACACTTGGGTAGTCCGCTGTCCCAGTCGGCCCGAATACCAAAGTATATGGCTGACGTCGGTCAAGGCGCATTAGTCTGACGTCAGGACGTCAGGGTACAAATGCGCATGACCGACGTCATATCCTCACAGTCTTTTCTTGCCCCAGATGTCAGAAGACCCTAAAAAGATAAGGCTAAAACCAAAAAACACCACACATTCCTGCACCAAATATATATACAATATATACAAATTTACAAGAGTATAACCTCACCCACACAACCACCCCTAAACACAGAGGGGAAGGAGGGAGGTAATTGGACTGCAGCAATGTGGATCTTGAACATCTACATTTATGGTAGGTACAAAACTGTACTATGTTCTTCATACCACATTGCTGCAGTCCTAACACTTGGGTAGAATCCCAAAGCAGAGGTAAGGGAGGCTGGCAAATCATAAGGAAGCAGGAGCTGACAACATGCCCTGCAAAATAGCCGTGGCAAAACCAGCCCTAGATTTAGAGTAGAGAGGAAGGTGGTAATGCTTAGAGAAAGTATGCACTGAACTCCAAGTAGCTGCCTCCAAAATATCCTTAGTTGCCACCCCTTAGAAATGCTGTTGAAGTGGCAGTAGCCCTAGTGGAATGAGGCCTAATCCCAGCTGGAATCTCCTTGCCATGATGGGAATAACAAAATGCAATGCAAAACCCAATCCACTTAGAAATAGTTTGTTTTGACACAGGCTTGCCCTGAGAACTCAAAGCAAAAGAAACAAACAACTGCTGAGACTGCCTAAAATCCTTAGTCCTGCTTAAATAATAACGCAACTGCCTGTGTACATCTAAAGTGTGCAAAATCTTTTCCCCCTTATTTTGGGGATCTGCATAAAAGGTAGGCAAATGAATAGTTTGGTTTAAAGCCACACTAGAAACCACTTTAGGCATAAAGGAAGGATTAGTACGTAAAGATACCCTATCCTTATGAAAAATCAGGAAAGGCTCAACCGCCATAAGGGCCTGCAATTCAGACACCCTTCTTGCAGATGTAATGGCTAACAAAAAGCAGTCTTCCATGACAAATATTTCAATTCAGCAGTAGCTGCAGGCTCAAAAGGTTGTAGAGTGAGTTTCTCCAACACAAAATTGAGGTCCCAAGCAGGAGTAGGAGCTCTACGTGGGGGTGTTATATTCTTTGCCCCTCTAAGAAATTGCTTGAACAAAGGATGAGAAAACAATGGTGGGTCACAATCATAGTGAGCTGAAATTGCTGCAGCATGAATCTTAATGGAAGAGAAAGACAAACCTTTGTCCAATAACTCAGTAAGATATTGAAGAGCCACACTCAAATTTGGCTCAGAAACATCCAAATCCTTTGCTGCACACCAAAATAAAAATCTCTTCCATTTTCCTGCGTACACTTTTCTTGTACTAGGTCTTCTGGCTTCCATAATCACATTCAAAACTTGTTGAGGAAGCTGAGACCTGCTATGGTTCAAAACAGAATATGCCAAGCTGTTAGATGAAGAGAGTGAAGCTTGACATTGAGCAGATGCCCGTCCTTCTGAGACAATAGGTGTGGAATCAAAGGTAAGGGCCATGGAGGCTTCCTTACCAGACTCCTCAGCAATGGGTACCAGTGCTGCCGAGGCCAATCTGGAGCTATTAAAATCATCCTTGGCTGGTCTTGTCTGACCTTTAGAAGTACCTTTGGGAGGAGAGGCAGAGGTGGAAAGGCATACACATGAAGATTTTTCCAACTGAAAGAAAGAGCATCCACTTTCCAGGCTGTGTGATGAAACCTTTTAGGTGCAAAACTTTGGCAGCTGGTGGTTTAGTGGAGAAGCGAACAGATCTATGTCTGGAGTTCCCCATGACACTGTCAATGTCTGAAATACATGAAGATCCAGTTTCCACTCGTGGGGATCCATGATTTGCCTGCTTAACACATCTGCTAAGGAGTTCTGTGCTCCTGGCAGAAACCTTGCTTGAAGATTCAGCTGCAAGCTTAACGCAGTCTCCCACAAAATCATTGCTTGCCTGCATAGAGGATAAGAATGTGTTCCCCTTGTTTGTTGATGTACCACATGACAGTTGTGTTGTCTGTTAGAATCAACACCTGCCCTGGAAGAAGTAAATCCTTGAAAGCCAGTAATGCAAACTGGACTGCTAACATCTCCTTCATGTTGATATGTAGATGCTGCAGTCTGGCAGGCCACTTGTCTTGTATCCACTTTCCATTCAGATGAGCTCCCCAAGCTGTGTCTGAGGCATCTGTCGTTAGAATCTGACTCGCCTCTGGCCGGGTCACAGAGAGTCCCTTGTTTAGGTGACATTCCTGAGCCCACCACAAAAATTCCTTTTGAATGCAAGGTATTATTTGAATGATAGTGTCCAAATCCTGGCAGTGCTGTGTCCATACATTTTTGAGATACCATTGTAGCTTCCTCATATGCAGTTTGGCATTGGGAAGTACCAGAATACAAGATGCCATGAACCCTAAGGCTTGAAGGACTGTCCTTGCAGTCAGCCCGGACTGATGAGATAGTTGATGGAAGTAAAGAGAAAGATTCTTTTGTTTGTCCGGGGTTAAAAAGGCCATCTGGGTTGCTGTATTCAGTCTCACACCCAGAAAGCACATGTCTTGAGAGGGTACTAGACTGGACTTTATTTCGTTCACAGAATACCCTAGGCATCTTAGCACTGCTATCACATATTCCAAATGCTGAAGAAGCACGTCCCTTCCTTGAGCCAGAATCAGGCAATCGTCCAAATAAGGATAGATTTGTATTCCTTTTAGCCTGAAGAAAGCTATCACTGGAGCCAGAACCTTTGTGAATACTCTGGGCAGTAGATAAGCCAAAGGGCAATGCAGAGAACTGATAATGAGAATTCCCAGCTCGAAAACGCAGATACTTCCTGCAAATTAGTCTGATAGGAACATGAAGGTAAGCTTCCTTGAGATCCAAAGTTACCATCCAGTGATCTTTGCCCAGCAGAGGTAAAAGCTGTTGTAACGTTAACATTTTGAACTTGGGAATGTCCAGTTAAGTGTTGAGGATAGACAGATCCAAAATTGGTCTCCAAGTGTTCCCCTTTTTTGGTACTAGGAACAGGCGAGAATAAAATCCTAGGCCCCTTTCTGGCACAGGAACCGCTGAATGGCCCCTATTTGGAGCAACAGAGAAATTTGCTTGTGAGCCTCTTTCCTTTGTTGAGGAGGAATGTCTGGCATGCCTTTGAAAGGAGGCAAGGTATGGAAATAAAACCTGTAACCGTGGTGAATGATATCCAATACCCATCTGTCTTGGGTAATTAAACTCCAGTTTTCTTTGAAAAGTGCCAACCTTCCTCCCAAAGGTGCTGCCAGACGAGAAGATTCTGGCAGCTGAAAAGGCAGGTCATTGTGTCTGTTTACGAAAGGACTGACCCCTGCCCTCACCAGAAGACTGAGCAGGTGAACTCCCTGTTCTAGGCCTAAAAGAACCTTGAGCTCTGCCTCTACCACGTCTAGACCTACCCCTAGACTGGGAATCATAAGCAGGATATGTCCACCCCTTGGTAGGCCAATTTCTACTAAACTTCGGAGGCTGAACCTGCAAAAAATCTTTAACAGTCTGCATAGACTTAGCCTTGTCTTCCATTTTCTTTAGAACTGTTTCCACAGGCGAACCAAACAACACATCAGATTGTAAAGGAGCATCTAAAATCCTTGTTTTCACATGCTCAGCTAAATTCTGATCCCTCAACCAGGCGTGCCTGCGAAGAACCAAACCAGTGGCAGCCACCCTCGAAGAGGCCTGCACAGCATCAAAACCACATTGCAAAGAATGCTTACCCACCTGTTCAGAAACATGAACTAAATCCTGCAACTCTTTACATTCAATACCTTCCGCCAAAGCATCTACCTTAGACTTTAATTGAGAAAGGAGATAATTTTGGTATTTCAACATGTGAAACTGGCAATTCAAAGCTCTCATGGCCAAAGTGGAAGAAGTATACACTTTCTTTCCCCATCTATCCAAAACCCTAGCCTCTTTATCTGGAGGAACAGGATTTTTAACAACAGAAGCCTTAACACCTTTAGGCCCCTGTGAAACAGTTTCTGGGTCAGCCCTAGGACTCTTAAAAAGATACTTATGAGCTTCAGGCACCCTATAATATCTATCCGGTTTAACTGGAGCAGGAGGCAAAGAGTCAGGGTTCAGAGAAGCCTCTGCAAAAACATCCTCTACCACATCTAGAACAGGCGGTATAGCTAAAGGCCTATGCTGGGGTAGAAACAAAAATTCCCTAAGCCTTTTCCTGGAATCAGAGAAATCCTGACCTTCCCATTTAAAATGCTCCCTCATGGAATGAAGAGTCTCTGAAAATGAAAAATCCTCAGGAGGAGAAGCAGAAGGAGTAGAATCATCTACATCAGAATCAGAGTAAGGGAAATACTCCTGCAAGTCTTCAGCCGAAGACTCAGAAGCATCCGAACACTGCTCAAAACTCCCAAGCTCAGGTTCCACCCTAGGCCTCTTATCAGGAGGGGCATAGAACCTCTAATCATTGTAATCAAATCTTCTGCCATCTTAAGCATATGCTTCTTAGGTACAGACCCTGAAGAACTAGGGGTAACTCCTGAAACAAAACCTGGCCTGCCCCTGGGAGAAGCCTTGGAAACAGCAGGAGGGCCTAACCACCTTAGGAAGGGAGGGAAGAACAGCTACCTGAGAAGCCCCTTCCGCCTGGCCTACCTCCTGAGAGGTCACATCTTGCAGTAATAAAGTCTCTCCTGGGATTCCAAAGAAATTTCTGGCTGAACCCCTGGCTCCACCGAGCCCTCTAAAGAACCGGCGTCCGGACGGACGGTTCTTCCAGCCTAGGCTTTGCTGTTTTGTCCTTGCGCTTTTTGGAAGCGGCCGGAGCATCCGGCGGCATTTTATAATTACACCGCTTCCCAAAACTGACCTGGCACAATCTAATCTTCTCTTTATAGTGCGTTTGTTAAATCTAGCACAAGAGCGACAGCCAACAACGTCGTGCTCAGGCCCTAAGCAAGGTATACACAAGGTATGGTAATCCCTATGAGGTATCTGTTTCCCACAAGAAATACAGTTATTCACTTTTTCTGACATCCGGTAAAATACTGAGGCAAGAAAAAACCAAAATAATCCCCAACGGGGTACTTAGCCAACTTGGATTCGGTCTAAAACTCCGACTTCGGAAAATCTCAGAACGCCAACCTGCACTTGCAAAACTGCTTCTGCATCGGACCATGCGGCAAAAAAGACTGAGGATATGACGTCGGTCATGCGCATTTGTACCCTGACGTCCTGACGTCAGACTAATGCGCCTTGACCGACGTCAGCCATATACTTTGGTATTCGGGCTGACTGGGACAGCGGACTACCCAAGTGTTAGGACTGCAGCAATGTGGTATGAAGAACATCTGACTAAGGATGGTCTTGGGCAAAACAGACTGACAAACTGAACATTTTGTTATGGTTGTGATGGGGCCTAAGACATAAAAGGCACTGGGTATTACAACAAACCTTGTGTGTAATTTGTCTTCCACAGTCCCACTTCCCTTTCCTGGATGACATTAACCTCAATCAAAATAAAGCAGTAGCAAAAGAAAAAAAAAAGGATTCCCCAACAGGGCATTTATCTTTACAGAAGAAAACGATTCCTGCAACAAAACGACATCTGGGACTGGTGATCCGACTGGCAGCAAAGAAGTTCTGAGGATGGTGCACGTGCACGTCTCCTTCACGGCCTACGTCTGATAGCAGCCTATGTCAGATGTACAGCACAACTTATGGTAGTAAAAGACTTTGATATACTGGCCGACATTGGGTCACCTTGGCAGGCAACTCCCTCATGTGAAAAATACTGCAACAGGACATCTGATGGTGTGATTTCAGACACAAAATGTTTACAAATTCCTGAAGTCTGGCTGAACAGGAATGTGATAAGCATCGTTTAAACCTAATGTTACAAGGAAATGTGAATGAGGAAGAGGATGAAAAACATGAAGTGCCAATTTTGAATATAGGTACCATCATAAACAGGTTTAGGAAAAAGATCCAGAAATGTTCTCCAAGCATTTTTTCTTTCTTTCTTTGGCAATGAAAACATCCTCGAATAAAACCCTTTTCCTATCTGGGAAGGAGGGAACTGATTCTATCACTCACTCCCTGGGACAGCATGTGCTGAAGCACTGGAGAAAACAGTGTCTGGTCTGGTTTGGAAGATGAGGAATTACCCCTATAAAGGATGAATTTCCCCACACTGCCATATGTAACCTTGATGAATGATCTTCAGAAGCAATTTGTCTGAAACTATATGTTGCCAAACAGAAAAGTGGAGATTCAGACCTTCTGGAAGAAAAATAGGGCCAGAATGGGAGGGAGGGAGAACAGAATCTCGTAAATAGTCATTCTTACTTACCGGACTGTCATTGGTTTTGGCAGTTTACAGAATTCTTCTTGGCACCCCCCCCTTGCCATTTCTATTTATCTGCATAGCCAGCGTTAGGCACCCAACATTAGGGGTCCCGGATTATTTCCCCAACTAACAACTGCAGCCAACTTGCACACAGGCAGCCATGGGTTTTTCTCCCTACTTGCCTGGTTCTGGCCAATCCATTTTCACTGCAGAATCTCGTGACTTGTGCCGCCACCAAAGCTTTAACTGCTTTCCCTGAAAGCAGTAGTCATCTGAAAGCTGCACTCCATCAGGTCCGCTTCAGTGAAGCAAGGACATGACTGGCTGCAGTAACCAGGGAAATAAGTTGCACATTTTTTTTCCCCGTTTATGGAAGTGACAAAGCAAGGACCTGTTTCATCCTTACAAAGCACGTCCTGTCTCAGTTGCCTTTTGTTCTTCAAGGGAAATGTTTGCTTTGATAGCTGAATTTTTGAAATACTGTTTACTGGATTACTGGTGGTGTGAGGAGGACAAGGACTTCAGAATAAAGCCTTCCATCAGCAAACATTGGGAAAAGCCAAGAAACTGCATTTCCAACAGACCCTGTAAGGACAATTTTTAAAAGGTCTGAAAAAATGTCCATTAAAGAACAAATTAAAATGGCTGAACTGGTTTGTGTGGAAGAAAGCAGGGGTCAACCTAGTATTGCTTAGAGTGAAGCAGAGGATTAGTACCTGCTTTCCACTGCACAAAAGGTAAGCTGCTGTTTTAATTTTTTTTTTAAATGGAGGGGGGGGGGGGGTTGAAGAAAAGTACATTTGTGTTACACTTACCATAAATGTAGATGTTCCGAGTATATTCACTGTTGCAGTCATCACATTTGTATTATCTGCCTGCATATAGCCCTCAGTCGGCCTGAATAGGCCTGAATGGGGGGGGGCTCTTAAATTTTTGGCTCCTCTCAGGAACTGTTTGACCAGGGGATGACTGAAAAGTATTATAATGAGCTGAGATGGCGGGGACATGAATCTTAATTGAAGAGAAGGACAGGCCTCTGTGGAGCATTGCTGTTGAGTAATCTAGTATATGAGGTAAGTTGGGCACAGTTGTGTCTATTCCCTGAGACTGGCTCCAGGTGCAGTATCTTTTCCACTTTCCCCGAATAGGATTTTCTAGTACTAGGCCTCCTTGCCTCAAGAATGACATTCAGCACCTGTTTACTGAGAGTTGCTGGTGAAGAATTCAGTGGATGAGCCAGGCTGCTAGGTTCAGGGTCTGTAGCTGAGGGTGCAGAATTTGGCCCGCGTACTGGGACAGCAGAGGAGGAGTCTGAGGCAGGTGCCATGGTGGCAGCACTGTCAGACTGCGCAAAGGAGGGTACCAGTGCTGGCGTGGCCAGTCTGGTGCAATCAGGACTGTCCTTGGCTTGTCCTGTTTGATCTTTAGTAGAACCTTCGAGAGGCCTTCGAGAGGAGGGCCAGAGGGGGAAAAGGGAAAGACTGAGAGGTTTTCCCAGGTGAAGGACAGGGCATCCACTTTCCAAGCTTGGCTGTGGGGAGTTCTGGTGCAATATTTGCTCAATTGATAGTTCTGAGGGGAAGCAAAAAGGTCCACCTCTAGTGCCCCCCACCTGTTCCTCAAAAGCTTGAATATTTTGGTTTCCATTTTCCACTCGTGTGAGTCCATGAGATTTCTGCTTAAGTCGTCTGCCAGTGAATTTAGTTTGCCTGGCAGGAATTGAGCTTGCAAGTGCACTTTGCTGCTCAAGGCTATGTTCTACAGAGCCATGGCTAATCTGCAGAGTGGGTAGGAATGGTTTCCCCCCTGCTTATGTACCACATACCTGTGGTGTTGTCTGTCTTTACCAATAGTTGTCCTGGAAGAATAAGGCCTTTGAAGGCTGTCAGAGCATTCTGTACAGCTACCATTTCTTTTTGATTGATACGCAGGTGCATTTCCTTTGGGTTTCATTTGCCCTGAATGCACTGCCCTGCCATGTGAGCCCCCAAAGCATAGTCTGACATGTCTGTTGTTAGGGTTAGGGCGGCAGGGGGTACAGTGAAAGGGAGTCTCTTGTTGTGGTTGCAGGCCCCTGCCCACCAAAGGAACTCTGTCCTTGGGCAAGGAATGATAGGAATCATTGTTTCCCGGTCCTGAGAATGTTGACACCAGAGACATTTTAGGTACAACTGATGTTTCCTCATATGCAGTCTTACATATGGAATTAATAGAATGCAAGAGGCCATGAACTCCAGGGCTTACAGTATTTTTCTTGCAGATAGCCGGGTTTTGGTGGCCAGTTGAATGAAGTAGTTTGTAAAATAAATTTGTTTCTCTGGAGTGAGGAATGTCACCTGGGAAGTTGTGTTCAAGCTTGCTCCCAGGAATACAATCTGTTGGCTGGGTACCAGCTGCAATTTCTTTTCGTTGATGGTCTACCCCAGTGAAGTTAGAAGTCTCTTTACAAATGCCAGGTGCTGAAATTCCTGACTGTCCGCCTGAATCACGCAATTGTCCAAGTATGGGTAAATCTGAATTCTTCTCTGCCTGCAATATGCAATGGCTGGAGCCAGGCACTTTGTGAATACCCTGGGCGCAGTAGATAAGCCAAAGGGAAGGGCACAGAACTGGTAGTGCATAGAGCCTGCTCTGAAGCGTAGGTATTTCCTGCAAGATTCCTTTATGGGGATGTGCAGATAAGCTTCTTTTAAGTCTAGGGCTGCTAGCGAGGAGTCCTTGGCTAGCATAGGAAGCAGCTGTTGGAGTTTTAGCATTTTGAATTTTGGAACTACCAGAAAGGTGTTGAGAATAGACAGATCCAGGATAGGTCGCCAAGAGTTTTCTTTTCTGGGAATCAGAAACAGTCTGGAATAAAAGCCTTGTCTCCTTTGTTCTGTTGGGACAGGTTGAATAGCCTTGATACTGAGAAGAAAAAGTCCTTGCTTTTGGGCCTCTGCCCACTGGTTTGGGGGGAGGTCTGGCCATCCTCTTAGGGTTGGGAGTGAGAGGAAGTGGAATCTGTATCCCCAGGAAACAATGTTTAAGACCCATCCGTCTTGGGTAATGTACTCCCAGTTTTTGGCATGCATGGCAAGTTTCCCTCCTAAAGGTGCAAGTACTTGGGCAAGACTTAGAAGAGTTAAGGATAAGTCATTGTGCACTTTTACCATAGGATGGTGGCTTACTACTCCCTGTTTTGGACATGGGAGCACCCCATTGCTTAGATCTGTGCATAACCTGAGACTGAAGTCTTGGTGGTCTGGTGCCCCTGGGCTCTGACTGAGCAGGCCTGGAAGGGACTGGAAAAGACCAGTTTTTTGAAGGTCAATGCCTACTGAATCTAGGTGGCTGTACTTGTAAGAAATCTTTAACAGTTTGCATAGATTTAGCTTTCTCCTCCATCCTTTTGAGGACGTCTTCTGCTTTATTGCCAAAGAGACGTTCTTGGTTTAATGGTGCATCTAGTAATTTTGCTTTGACATGATCTGGCAAGTTTTGTTCCTTAAGCCAAGCAAGCCTTCTAAGAACAGACCCAGTGACAGCAGCCCTGCAAGATGCTTCTAAGGCATCAAACTCACATTGCAAAGTATGTTTAACAACTTGGTTAGCAGAATGCATTAACTTTTGTAAATCTTTGTGTTCTGCACAGTCAGGAATCAACATCATTTTCTGTTTAATAAGCTACATAATATGCTGCTGATACTTTAACATATGAAACTGGTAATTTAAAGCCCTAATGGCAAGAGTAGCAGAGATGTATACCTTCTTACCCCATCTGTCAAAAGCCATAGAATCCCTGTCCGAAGGGGTAGGATTTTTGGCAGTTGTAGCCTTAATGCCTTTAGGTCCCTGGGAAATGGTCTCTGGATCCGCAGTAGGATTCTTAAAAAGGAATTTATGAGAATCAGGTACTCTATAGTACCGGTCAGGTTTCCTGGGAGCTGGAGGCAAAGTATCAGGGGTAAGGGCTGGATTCCAAAAAGGCATCTACGATTTCCAGAACAGGAGGGATAGCTAGAGGCCTGCGCTGAGGTAAGTTTAAAAATTCCCTGAGTCTCTTTTTGGACTGAGAGTAGTCCTGGCTCTCCCAGCGGAAATGCTCTCTAAGGGTATGCAGGGTTTTACCAAAGAAAAATCTTCTGGAAGGGAAGCAGAGGGAATGGAATACTCTCCAGAATCCTCATCGGTAGATAAGGGTATGTCCTGGTAATCAGAAGGATCAGAGTTATCAGATTCCTGATCAGAAGAATCAGAAGGAAAATCAGTTCTTGGCCTTTTTGAGGCGGAAGGCTGATTCCCCCTAATTAAAGTGATGAGGTCTTCAGCCATTCTAAGCGTTTGTTTTTGTGGCATATGCGCTTTGGTCAACGGTTTCCCAGGCGTAGTGCGAACGTTGGGCCTGAGAAATTGGTATTTTTGGCTTGAAATGAAGTCGTCTGTTTAATATGAAAATTGGAAGGCCTGAATACACCTTCAGAAGCCGGTGCCTGCACAGCGGCTCCGGACCCACCCATGGTAGACATCCACAGATTCCATAGTCGAAGCTTCTCGCGGCATACCTGACTCCGAATGGGTCTCAGTAGAGGCCTGAGAATCTGTAGAAGCAGGCATCAGGGGCTGCGAAAGCACCTGAGTACCGGTGGACTGGTGACTAGCTTAACGCTACAGTCGTTAGCAGTTTTGGACCTATGCGGTCTGTCTCTCTCTTTATCCTTATGTTTATTCGGAAGATCGGTAGTTGGATGGCTCATCAAAGCCATTTCAGAGTATGGAGATTGAGCGTGAAAGAATTTAGCTACAAAAACTGCCCGACGACGAATAGTTTGGGCGTTGAACAAGGCACAAAACCGACAGCGAGGGACTTCATGGTCTGGGCCTAAACAGGTGAAGCTGTAAGAATGAAAATCTCTGTGAGGTATTTGCTTTCCACAGGCAAGAATTATTAATTTTTTCTGACATTGGTTAGAGCAAGAAAAAGGGATTCCCAATGGGTTACTACTTATCTTTTAGAAGACTTCACATCTGAAACTCGAAAAATGAAAATTTCAGGAGGTGGCCGACCGGCACTTTCAAACTACTTCTGCTTTGGGCACTGCGCAAAAAAGACTGATGTAATGGCATCTGCTGCATGTTTTATAACCCTGACATCATGGAAGAAGCGACAGCATCCGATGCAGAAATCCCAAGACTCTGGTATTCAGGCCGACTGAGGGCTACCTGCAGGCAGATAACCCAAATGTGATGACTGCAACAGTGAAACACGGAGAACATCATGGGGAGATGAGGATTGTAATTATTTTTTGCAGAGTTCTTGCAGGATTGGGGGGTGAGGTGATTTAAATAGTTTTATTTTAGCTCTGTTCGGAATTCTTGTGCTAAAAGATTGGGGAGGGGGGCTTGTCTGCGATAATTCATGTCCAGATTTTAGTCTTTTAGCCAGTCCTGACTAATATTCATATTTTATTTTTTTTGCTTTGTCCAGAATTGTGCTGAAAGGGTGGATGGGGGGTGGCTGTGAGAATGCTGAACATGATGTTTTAATGTAGACTAATACAAACCCTGTTATTCTATTTTTTTTTAATAAGGTTATAGCAGCAACATTTACAGCTATATATGACGCTAGGCCTTTGTTTCATGATAATTTTTTTTGCTTTGTCCAGAAGTATTATGCTGACAGGTTGGAAGGGAAGTAGAAGTTGTAAGAATGTTGTAGAATATCTTCGTCTGCCTGGTATTTTTGTTCTCCCTCTCAAAAAATATGAGTTCACACAATGCATGCTTCTGCAATACCTGTTCTAGCATCTTTATAAGTCTATCAGATCAGCGTTTTAAACCCCTGATGTTACACCTTTGCCATGTGATTTTTTTTTTTTTGCTTTGTCCAGAATTCTGTTGAAATGCTGGTACTGATGGTATACGGGTTATGAGAATGTTGCAGAAAATACATGTATAATTTTAATGCAACCCTTTTTCGAAATTTATAGTAGCAATGTTTACAACTATCCCAAAATACCTTTGTTTTGCAATTATTTTTGGCTTTGTCTAGAATTGTTGTGCTCAGAGGTTAGGAGGGTGGAAGGGGTTTGTGAGCATATTGCACTGTGTTCAAATGTTTGTCTTGTATTTTTGGTCTGTTTCTCATACAAAATGTTGGTGCGAGCAATGCACGTTACTGCAAAATGTTACTTTAGCACCTTTATTGGTTTATAAAGCTCAGTGTTTTAAATCCTTCGTGTTACGCCTTTGTCTTGTTTAGTTTTGCTTCACCCAGAATTACTGTGCTGAGATGCTGGTGATGGGGGTATGGGCATTGAGAAGGCTGTGGACGGTTTGCTTGACATTTGTGGTCTGTCCCACAAAACATTTTTTTTCTTTAGCAAAACTTAAAGTTTTCCCTGATGTTTAGCATTTGTCCTATGTTTTTTTGCTTTGTCCAGAATTCTTGTGATGAATGGCTGGGGGTAGGGGGCTTTGAGAATGTACAACGTACAGTCATTAATAGGTTCATAGGTTGATACTAGGCTATCGGCCCTAGGGCCTATACAAGCCTAGCCATAACAATTCCCCTGGATGTTTCTTCCCACAATATTTACTTCCCTGGACCCCTGTCTAGCAGGGCGACTGACGTGATCCCTGGGGTGAATTTCCTATCTCCCATCCAATTGTCAAGGTTCCTTTTGAAGAGGGCCAAGAAGGTGCTCTGCTTGACATGTATGGTCAGTCTATTCCAGAGTCTGGGGAGTCTCTGGGTCAGGAACCTATCCCTCCAGCATGTTTTGTTCATTGTGATGACAAGGTTTAGATCCCAGGAGCGTGCGGCTCTGAGGGATTGGGATTTCTTTAAGTGGAGCATGTCCAACAGCTTAGGGTATGACATGGCCTTGTATGTTAAGCAGAGCTCGCCTCTGAGTAGACGATATGCCACAGAGTACAGCTGGCGGTTTTTTTTAGACTGTCAGCAGAGGGCATCTGCTTTAGACCTGTGATTCCATCAGTGAGGTATTTCTGCGGCCTTTCCAGCTGTTGCACATGTCTTGTGAGGTACATACCAAACGGGGCGTTGTACTCTATAATGGGTTTAATGACGGATGAGTACAGTGGGACAATGACCTCCTTTTTTCTGGATGAAAACCCCTTAGTGATGAGGTGTGCCACATAGAAGGATTTCCTGACTGTTGTGGCAATGTGGTTATCGAAGGTGAGACCACAGTCCACTTGTGTCCCCAAATCTCTAATCACACTTTCGGTGTTTAGTGTACTGCCACCTATGTGGTAATTCATGGGTACATAGTTTTTCCCAAAGGGGATAACTATACATTTCTTGGCATTAAGCTTGGGCCCATGGCTCTGGCACCATGCATATGTTTCTGTAAGGACCTTTTGTAGAATATCCACATCATTTGGGGATTCTATAATGGCTCCCAGTTTGCAGTCATCTGCAAACTTAGCCGAGTCCCTCAGTGTTGGCCTGTACTTCAGAGAAGTAGATACCAAACAAGAGCGATCCCAGGACTGAACTCTGAGGTAGTCCACTTGTCTGGAGCTGGATTTGGAGTCGCTACTTTCACTGTCTGGGTTATCAGTAAGCCAGTTGGCAACCCGAGAGACGTAGGGATTTCTGCCCACCTTAGTAAGTTTATCTACGATTCCAGAGTAGGGGGATGATGTTGAAGGCCTTGGCGAGGTCCAAAAAGGCTGTGTGGACCGCCTTACCCTTGTCCACAGCTCTGGAGACTGATTCGAAGAAGTCATTCAGGTTCAGGAGACCAGATCGGCCCTTCACGAACCCAAACTGGGTGGGGTCCAGTGTTTGAAGGTTGCCAATGTCTGTTTATAAGTTCCATGATAATGCGTTACTTGCCCTTGCAGGTAAGGCTCGTCAGACTGATGGGACGGTAGTTCCCGGGATCCAAGATTGATTCTCCCTTGTAGAGTGGGATAACTGTAGCTGTGTGCCAATCAGTGGGCACAAAGCCTAAGGTGAGGCTATGATTAAACACAACACTTAGGTGAGGTGCCAATGCAAACCTTGTTAGATTAGCTTTACAAGTTTAAAATGATAATGCTTAAAACTACACTAACGTTATGTCTTTGCTCTGCAATTCATTTTGGCTTTATCTAGACTTACTGTGCTAAGACATGGGGGGGGGGTAGGGACTGTGATAATTCTACAGAATGTACTGATATTTTAATTCATATTAATGCATATCCTGTTACTCTACCTTTTTAAGAATATATCCAAGTTATCCATGATGTATTTATTACCTTTGTTCTGTGATTACTTTCTGGATTTCTCTTGAGTTGTGTTGAGACATTAGGAAGAGGGTAGGGTGTGTGTGAATTTTGCCCAATATCGAGATGTTTGCTTGGTATTTTTGGTCTGCCCTTTACAAAAATGTGGGTTCACACAACTGTTACTGCAAAATCTGTTCTAACATCTTTATTACTTCATCAACCCAATATTTTAAATCTCAAATCTTATGACTTTATTTTTATTTATTTATTTTAAAGTTTGTCCAGAACTGTTGTGCCGAGAGGTTGGTGTAAGGGAGTAAGGGCTTTGAGACTGTTGCGGAATGTTTGCTTATTTGTAATCTGTCCATCAAAACAATTTGGTTTTCTAGCAAACTTAGGATTGAAGTAAAAGGTAGGGGGTGTGGCAGCAACATGGTCCCACTTTACATTCTCCTAGGTAGGGTCCCCAATATGAAACTTGCTCATGACCCCCAAAAATGCTAGCACCAGCCCGGTTTACTTGCATTTTGTTAAAATGTTTATTTTGTTTCTTACCAAAACTGGATAAGGAGACAGAGAATACCTTGGGAAAAATGGAAAAGGAGGGCTGAAAAATCTTAGAGATTGCTGGTATCAGCGCCCTTTCACCAATCCCTGGGGGTTGGTGTAATGGTTAACATGATTACTTCAGAGAGAAGTAGTACAGGGTTTGATTCTCATGAAGGTAAAATGGCTAGGCTTAAAATGGTACACAATGACAGCTAGCCTAGTACTTGTCTATGAACCTAAGAGAAAAGTTCCAACTTATGCTTTCCATGTTGGCATAATGGTTAAGGCATTTACCTTACAAACACAAAGTGCCGAGTTTGATTATCACATGGGGTAACTGGCCAGGCTTAAAAGAGCCCACAAGGGCAATTAGCCTAGTACTAGTCTATGAACCTATCGCACTTTTTAATCACTTCTGAAGCTGATGGGCCAAAACCTAAATCTCCATCCAAAGGAGAATTTAATATCTCACTGTTAACATTATCTGGGTGGGTCTGGTAACACAGCTACACAAACAGTCTCAAAACACTACCAGTGGCGATGGCCCTTGAAGAAGTATCAGAGTCATACAATGATTAGTCACTTGAACAACTGAATAAATACATTTTTTTTTAAAGTAGCTTTTGCACACAAGGACAAACTGCAGATAAAACATTCCTCATATTTTCACCATTAGTCAGAACAAATCTTAACATATGAGCATGACAATCAAACATTAAGAAGCATACACTTTTTCCCATACTTACCAATAATCTTTCCATCCTTATCACAAAGAGTAGGACTGGAATTAACTAAGTTTATAAAAACCTACAAGACTGAGGAACTTTATACATCCTATCTGCCTTTTTAGGGGCAGGCTGACTATCAGGAAAACTGCGGGCAGTAACATATACATGCTCCAAAGCTGATAGAACTGGTGGAACCAGGTACAGGTTCTGAAAAGTACAGTTGTGTACACTTACCATAAATGTAGATGTTCGAGTGTATTCACTGTTGCAGTCATTACATTTGGGTAATCTGCTGGCAGGTTGCCCTCAGTCGGCCTGAATAACAAAGTCTTGGGTCCAGCATCTGTTGCTCTCTCCTCTTCCATGATGTCAGGTCGTCAGGGGTATAAAACATGCAGCCGCCATTTTAATCA
This sequence comes from Protopterus annectens, assembly GCF_019279795.1. Classification (NCBI taxonomy): domain Eukaryota; kingdom Metazoa; phylum Chordata; order Ceratodontiformes; family Protopteridae; genus Protopterus; species Protopterus annectens. The sequence goes on along the minus strand of NC_056739.1, from coordinate 784,275,270 downwards.
GTTTTTCTTGCCCAGATGTCAGGTGCCCCCCCCCCCCCCAAATGGGGAGCAAAATTATATGTATAAACTGTTAAAATATAAATGCACCTTAGAAACAAAAAAATTACCTTCAACTAAAAGCAAATACACCACAAAGGCTTTTGAGTACAGTGAAGGAAAGAAAAGGTCTAGAAAAGGGGGCTGGTGGGTGGGTAACCTGGACTGCAACAGTGAATACACTTGAACATCTACATTTACAGTAAGTGTACACAACTGTACTATGTTCTTCGTCTTTCACTGTTGCAGTCATTACATTTGGGTAGAATCCCAAAGCTATGGATGGGAGGATGGAACTAAACAGCATTAGAAGCAGCTATAAAGCCCTGCAGTACTGCAGTGTCAAAGCCTGCCTTAGATTTAGAGAAAAGAAGTAAATGACAATGCTTTGTGAACGTATGAACTGAGCTCCAAGTAGAAGCTTCTAGAATGTCTCTGGTAGGGACCCCTCTGAGAAAAGCTGCTGAAGTAGAGGCAGCCCTGGTGGAATGGGATCTGATCCCCTTGGGCACAGGTTTACCATGGTGCAAGTAGCAGAAACGAATGCAATGGCTTATCCATTTAGAAACAGTCTGCTTTGATATAGCCTTCCCCTCTGATCCTGCAGCAAATGCTACCAGTAGTCGCTCAGACTTTCTTAGAGATTTTGTCCTGTTTAAGTAGAATCCTAGTTGTCTGTGTACATCCAATGGATGCAGAATCCGCTCCTCCTTGTTCTGCGGATTTGGGAAAAAAGATGGCAGGTGAATGGTCTGGTTAAGAGCCACACTGGATACCACCTTAGGAATAAAAGAAGGATTGGTCCTGAGGGCCACCCTGTCCGGGTAAAAAATAATGAAAGGCTCCACTGCCATGAGAGCCTGTAGTTCTGAAACCCTTCTAGCTTAAGTGATTGCCAAAAGAAAAGCGGTCTTCCAAGAAAGAAATTTTATATCCGTAGTAGCTGCTGGTTCAAAAGGAGGCAGGGTGAGTTTTTCCTGCATAAAATTGAGGTCCCATGCAGGAGTTGGCGCTCTCCTGGAGGCCTTAATTTTTTGGCCCCTCTGAGATACTGTTTTAGCAGTGGATGAGAAAAGAGGGGAGGCTCTGTGTTGTAATGAGCCGAGATGGCAGAGGCATGGATTTTTATTGAAGAAAAAGATAGGCCCTTGTCAAGCATCTCAGTTAAGTATTGTAAAATCTGAGGAATATTGGGCTTTGCTGTGTCTATTCCTTGTGCTTGGTTCCAAGCACAGAATCTCTTCCATTTATCAGCATAAGATTTTCTAGTACTAGGCCTTCTGGCTTCCAAAATTACATCCATCACAGGTTTACTGAGAGATGTGGTTTGGATAATTAGTTGATTAGCCATGCTGCAAAATTCAGAGTTTGGAGCCGAGTGTGCAAAATTTGATAGTTCTGCTGAGACAATAGATGAGGTGTCTGAGGCAAGTGCCACGGAGGAAAGTGTGACATATTCCTTAAAAGCGGGTACCAGTGTTGGCAAGGCCAGTCTGGAGCAATTAGAATCATTTTTGATTTTTCCTGTCTGACTTTTAGTAAGACCTTGGAGAGTAGAGGCAGCGGGGGAAAGGCATAGACTGATAGGTTTTCCCAGCTGAAGGATAGAGCATCCACTTTCCATGCTTTTTTGTGATGAGTTCTTGTGCAGAATTTGTCCAACTGGTAGTTTTGGGGAGAGGCAAATAGCTCTATGTCTGGGCTTCCCCATTTCTGTGTCAACATGCTGAAGATTTGTGGATCCAGTTTCCATTCGTGTGGGTCCATAAGATTTCTGCTTAGGTCATCTGTCAGAGTATTTTGCTTTCTGGCAGGAATTGAGCTTGAAGATGTATTTGGTAGGTCAAGGCTGTGTTCCACAAGGCCATGGCTAGTCTGCAAAGGGGGTAGGAATGGGTAGCCCCATGCTTATGTACCACATAACTGTGGTGTTGTCCGTCTTTATCAGTAGTTGTCCTGGATGAAGCAAGTCCTTGAAGGCTGTCAGAGCATTCTGAACAGCTAGCATTTCTTTCTGGTTGATATGTAGATGCATTTGGTTTGGGGTCCAATTGCCGTGAATGCATCTCCCTACCAGGTGGGCCCCCAAGCATAGTCTGATGCGTCTGTAGTTAGGGTTTGGGTGGTAGAGTGAATGACAGTCCTTTGTTTTGGTGACACGTCTCTACCCACCAAAGAAACTCCTGTTGTAGGCAGGGAATGGGAGGAATCATTGTTTCCAGGCTGTGACGATGTTGACGCCATAAGCTTTTTAGGTACCACTGAAGTTTCCTCATATCCAGTCTCGCATATAGAATTAGTAGAATGCAGGAAGCCATGAACCTCAAAGCCTGCAGAATTTGTCTTGCAGATAATTGCCATTTGTTTGAAGTATATTGTCAATTGCACTTGTTTGTCAGGCGTGAGGTAAGCCATCTGGGCAGTTGCATTCTTGCTTGCACCCAGGAATGTAATTATTTGAGGGGGTACCAGTTGTGATTTCTTTTCGTTTATGGTGTACCCTAGGCATGCTAGAAGCCTTTTTGCAAACACCAGATGTTGAAGAAGAGTGTCCTTGTCCTCTGCCTGAATGAGACCATCATCCAGATAAGGATAAATTTGAATGTTTCTTTGTCTGCAGAATGCAATTACTGGTGCCAGGCACTTTGTAAAGACCCTGGGCGCAGTAGATAAGCCAAAGGGCAGTGCAGATAATTAGTAAAGCAAAAAACCTTCTTTGAAGCGGAGGTATCTTTTGCAAGATTCCCTTATTGGGATATGCAGGTATGCCTCAAGTCTAGAGTTACCAACCAGGCATTCTTGCCGAGCATAGGTAAGTAGCTGTTGTAAAGTCCGTATTTTGAATTTTGGAATGTCCAGGAACGTGTTCAGAATCGATAAGTCCAGTGTTGGACGCCATGATTTGTCTTTTCTGGGTACCAGGAAAAGTCTTGGAATAAAATCCTAGGTAAAAAACTTTCTTACACTGTGAAGGACAACAATGAGGAAAAAGAAAAGAAAAGGCAAACACTATTAAAAACTCCTGTTGTCCACCATGGCAGTAAAACTTGATAATAAAATCAAAACTTTAATAAAAAAAAAGAATATAACATAAAACAAGCAGTCCTCAGTCTTCCGATAAGCACTTTCGGCAAATATGCCTTCCTCAGATCGTAAAGAAGGCCTGTTCCCTCTGAAAACACTGGCACATTCTAACAATAGTCTCAACTACAGAACCCCCCCGAAAATAAAACTGAGCTCTCATTGCAGTCTGAACCAGACATCTAAGGAGAAAATCCTGGATCAGTCTCCTTCACCTTCCTGCTCAAAATCTTGAACATATTCAGGAAAAGAGGTAGCCCCCCCCCCCCTTTTTTTTTTTTTTACTTAAAACTACTTTGCAAGAAGGATCATATGTCTGAATTAAACACTGACCCAGACCCAGTAAGCTGCACCTGTCTAAGGAAATATGAGGAGTAGTAAACATATGCTCAGCTTTCTTTCTGACAGGAAAAATGAGGCCACCCATGTTACTAATGGCAGCAGCTTCCCCAAGGAAGGGCACAGTATTCTAAGTATTCTAACATTACAGGGAAGCCAAGCCCTCCCTCTTTCTCAGCCAGGGTCGATAAAAGTTGCTCTCCCTTACCCACTGAGGGGACTCCAACATCCATAGTGCCTGCAGGTGCTACAGAAGAGAGATCCAGGGTAAAAAAAGGAGTGGTCTGAGGTACAACAAATGGCCACAGCAGTCTCACCCAGATGCAGGTGAGGCAAACTGCTAGCATGCAGTGACTGCAAAGGCGGTTTGCTTACCTTTCTTTTTTTTGTGGCTGGAAGGAATGACTGTGGGACCGGTAGTTAGTTACATGGTCAAGCCGAAAATGGCCCCTCCTTTCTGGGGAAGACAAACTGCTAGCCTGCAGCTACTGCAAAGACTGTTTGCTTATTTTTTTTCTTTCGTGGCTGGAAGGACCAACTGTGGGAGTATTTTTTTCCATGGTCAAGATGAAAATGGTGCCTCCTTCCAGGGGAAGACAAACAGCAAATGCCAGTAAAAACAAATCTTTAGAAGTCACTTTTTGCACAGAAAAACACAACAAAAATCATTTTAAAACACTTTACTAGCCCAAAGTAAAATAAACAATTTCTCCACAGAAAAAATAGTTTCAGTCAAATAACTTTTAAACTGAAAGGGAAATAAACATTCCTGTTTAAAAGTATAGTACATTCTTGTGACAGTCCATTAAAGCACAAACTTCTGGATTTAAAATAACTCGAGAGGAGGATAGTATTAATAATAAACTAAAATTATTGAATGGAAGTCCCCCCCATCAAAAGGAACTCATCTGCCCAGCAAAACAACAGCACAAGCTGTCAAAACTTGAAAGCCTCAGGAGCAGTGTACTCTTCAACAGCAGTAAAGTTCTGAGGGGCCTGGCACTCAAACTTGTTTATTCAGCTCAGCTTGAGCTGTCTGACAGTATGGGCACTTGGAAAGTGCCCTGAAGCTTTGAAAGATGGCTGGTTGTTATATCCTTGGCAGGATATACCTTATATAGCCAAGGCTACTGCATCAGCAATAGATCCCAGAAGTCATGCATCCCATAATCTTCTGAAATTCCCTGACAAATAACTGGTTTTGACTGGAAAACCTCATGAAGGACTTTTGGAACACCTCTACTTTGACTAGAGAAAGAAAGAAAAGTTCTTCCCAGGACAGAATTTAACAATTATCCCAGAAAAAAACTCTGGGAGAAGGGATCAGAGAAGACTTGTAGGAGTTCATTTGAAAAACTCAGACTGAATAAAGCATTCAGAACACTTGCCAAGGACTCTTGACAACTGGAAAAAATGTGTGTAAATAATAATTATTCAAATATAGAAAAATATGAATGCCTTGTAGTGTGCAATACTTGAGCAAGATACTCTGTGAATACTCTTGGAGAACTAAATAGTCCAAAGGGTAAGACACATAAGTAATAATGTGAGCAAGATACAGAAAATCTTAAACACCTAAATGTTGCCAATGGTAATATGAAGGCAGGCATCTTATAAGCCAAGCCTACCACAGTCTTAAAGTCCTTTCTCTCTTTGGCACCAGAAAAAATCTTGAATAAAACCCATTGCCCACCTGTAAGTCAGGATCTGGTTCTATTAATCCCTGCAACATCATTTTTTGCAAAACTGGAGGAAGGAGGGAGACTGTCTGCTAAGCAAGAAAGAATCCCCTGAACAGGAGGAAGGAACTCTCACTGCCAAGGCACTGCTGCTAAACTACTTTTTAGAACACATCTGTCTTAAACAGTGTGGTGCCACAAAGGAAGATGCAAACTCAGATAGGGAAGAATGCCAGGGTGGGGAGGGGGAGAAAGCCTGACAAGTGGTCATTTACACTCAGTGGAGAGTCCTTGGTTTGGAATTTGGAAAGGCTTTGCCATTTGTTTTGGAGCCTCGTTGTCATTCCTTTTAAAAAACCTGCCTGGAACAACCTTGCTGCTGCTTTCTGAAAAGGGAGCCAAGGTCAAAGGAAAATGTTCATTTGCCTTGAAAAGGAAGATTAAAATATAAGGGTCACAACTTGAAGCAAGTTCCCCCTGTCTCACTGCACCTTTTAAGAGCATCAGCTGCAGGAGGTCTATACAAAACTTCCTTGCTCAGGGGAAAATTTAACATCTTCAGAAAAGCTTTTAAGAATGTTGCTAAGCAAATCTTCTCATGACTATGCCAAAGACAGCAGCTTTGGAGACAGCATCAGCAGTGTCATAAGAATAGTTTAAAACATAAAAACAAAAAAAATCTCTTGTTTTCCCGCCTTACTGAACTAGAGTAGTCCAGTTTCAGAGTTGCTGATCCCTGGGCTTTGTTTTTAGTTCCTGTTACTGATCCATTGCCTTATTAGGAAGGAGGGAAGTTTCTTTGCTTACCAGTGGGAGTGGGAAGCACTGAGCGGCCTTTTTGTCTGATTTGGTGAAGTTTCAGCCAGAAACTAGTAGTCCATTGGTCGTTTTGGGCCAATTCCTAGCTCCCTTCAGCCCCCTGCTATAAAACACGCTAACGCGTAGCGATTTAGCTGAGTTACCACTGTTGCACACAAGAGCAGCGGCGGTTAAACAAGGTTAAACTATTTGGGCCATCTAAATTCCACTCTTCCAATTTTCCCTTAAAACTACCTTCCTCGAGCTGTACTGCTGATCTAACCAGCATATCCTATAACTGAAAAGTTCATCTCTACTTGATTCCCAAGTAGACTATTCTCTATCTGTAAAGCCTAGCACTTACTCCTACAGTACTTGCACCTTGATAAAGCACTCTTATTATAGATAGTACCCCACCAGCCTAAAACCCACTTCCCCCGGAGTCCTTTGAAAGTCTCTTTATCTACTACTTCTAGTATGTCGAGGGATCAGTTGCTAGTGTCCTCTCCAGCTCAACTGGTGTACCTGGGAATATTGAGGCAATGTTACAACTGCCTCATGTACACAGACAATCCTCTCCTTCTCCCACAAAACACAAATACATGCGAGAGATGCAACTATACGGCCAAACTGGAGGCTGAGCTCTCTCAACATAGGACTGGCAAGACCAGACAGGAGGAGAAGGTAACCACACACAATACATACCCAGTCACACATGGTACCATCACAACTTCAAATCATACACATACTCACACAAAGACATACTCGGAGGCTCTGATCAAAAATTTACCAAAACAGCAGAGGCCACCAAAGCAGACACCCAAACAACTACCACCTCACGACCCAACACATGCAACACATAGACCACACAGTCAGAGTGTCAAACAGTCACAGCCCTTAAGGCCAAACAAAATGCCAGACACACTTGTCATTGGTGATTCCATAGTCAGACACACTGACGTCCCGCTCACCAGACTGAGTAAAGAGAAGGTCACAGTAAGCTGCCTGTCGGGCGCTAGAATCCGCCACATAACGCAAGCACTCAGGTCTCTCAACAGCAGGTACAAGTCTGACTCAGTCATTGTCCACGCTGGTGTCAACAACCTGAGACGTACCTCCTTGGACTACATGAAAAGGGACATCGAGGAGCTCTCTGATTATGTAGCCCAGGCAGGTATGACCCTGACCTTGAGCAGTATCCTACCTTCACCTAGAATGATGCCACAATACAGTGATAAGATGATCAGCTTTAATAATTGGCTTAAATTCTGGTGTCATTCAAAGGGGATCCAATGTCTGTCTGCCTGGGATGACATGCTGGACAAGCCACGCTGCTTCGCAAGGGACGGCTTGCACCTGTCACCCCTGGGCTTCCGGATATTGGCAAAGGCTCTTGCCACCCCATAGTGCCTTTTTAGGCAAGGCTCAAATTCTAAACCTACCACCCTAGAACACCAAAAAGGAAAAAACTAAGGGTAATGCTGCTCAATGCCAGAAGTCTCAATCTCAAGATGCACGCACTCGAGGCCCTTCTCAATATGGAGAACATCGATGTCTGTGCTGTGACAGAAACCTGGTTCAAGGCTCCTGAGAGCACCCCAGCACTAACAGGTTTCACCTCATATCATGCGTTCCAGCCCCAAAATCCGGACAACACCAAGAAAGGAGGGGGGGTGTCCATATTCATAAAGGACACCCACACCTCAAGGTTGGTGGCAATGCACGATGCATCGGAGACCATCCAGGTGCAATTAACCAAAGGCAAGACTGCTCTGCAATTTGTAGCATGTTACAGGCCACCCTCTCAAACTCAGGAACCTCACATGGCCTTCCTGAAAACATTGGAGGATAAATGTATCTCCAAACACCATCATACTAGGTGACTTCAACTACCCTAATATAGACTGGGAACACTACTCAAGCCCGAACACTCTAACCCAAAGATTCCTGGAGTTCATAAACTCAAATGCCATGGAACAACTAGTCACCATCCCCACAAGAGGAGAAAACATACTTGATCTCATCATCAAGAACATGGGATCAAAATGTTCAACACCGAAGTATACCCCTCACTGGTGAGATCAGATCATAAACTAATCACGCTGGAGGACCACATCCGCCCGCGCTCTGAAACAAAAAGACCACAATGAAAAACTTCTCAAAAGCCGATTTCACACTTCTAAAAACTAGTGTGGTCTCCTTTAAGGCCCCTGAGCCAGTGGTAAACATTACTCAAACCGCTGAATCACTTACAAATGCCTTCTACCAGCACCTACAGGACTGCATGGATCAGGCAATCCCAAACAAAACTAAGACTCTCTGTACCAAAGGCAAGCGTCCAGTCTGGTGGACCCCAGCCATAAACAAGCTCTACAACAAAAGGAGGAAGCTACTACAAGATAGAGCAAAATCCTTGAAAGGTAAGACACCTTTGATCATTATAAGTAAAAAACTAAGAGCTCTCATAAAATCATCCAAGGCAAATTTTGAGAGAAAAATCGCCAAGGACTCTAAAGAGAATCATAAGGCCTTCTTTAGCTATGTTAGAAACCTAGGAGGAAACTCCCAGATATGCTCAGAATTAGTTCAAAATGTGAAAATTACTGAACCTACACACATTGCCAACATACTGGCTGACAGGTTCAGTGCAAACTTCTCCCCCCCCAAAAGGAGAGATATCTATTCCAGAGGATTGTAGCCCCCCAAACATCTGCAACGCCCAGGTGAGAACTGCCCTCACTAAGGCAAAAAACACAGCATCCATGGGACCGGATGGTGTCCCCGGCTGTGTGCTTCATGAACTCAACGAGGAATTAAACCCACAGTTAGGACAGCTGTTTAATCTTAGCCTCACCTCAGGATACGTACCCAAGGAGTGGCGCACGGCGACTGTGGTCCCACTTCATAAGGGCGGTGCCTCCACAGACCCTGGAAATTACCGCCCCATTAGCTTGACAAGCCTTATCTGCAAAGCCATGGAGAGGATCATAATGGAACTCATAAATAAAGACATAGGGAACTTGCAGACTTTGGATCCAACCCAGTTTGGCTTTGTCAAAGGCAGATCCTGCCTCTTAAACTTGGTTGACTTTTTCGAGACAGTCACCAAGGCCATTGATGAGGAAGAGGCAGTCCATACAGCCTACCTCGACCTGGCAAAGGCCTTGACACAATACCCCACTCAGGTATCATCGAAAAACTCATCAGCTTGAATGTAAACCCATACATCACAAGATGGGTTGCAAACTGGCTAAGTGACAGAACCCACAGGGTCAGAGTTGCTGAAGCCATGTCAGACTCAAAGCCTGTCACAAGTGGTGTCCCACAGGGCTCAGTCCTGGGTCCACTCTTGTTCGGCATCTACTTTTCTGAAGTACAAGCAAACACAGGAGGGTTATGGCTGACAAAGTTTGCAGATGACTGCAAACTGGGCGCCATAGTCGAAAACACATCTGACACAGATATCCTCCAGAAGGGCCTCACAGAAACGGATAACTGGTGCCAGAGCCATGGCCTGAAGTTAAACGCCAAAAAATGCATAGTCATACCCTTCGGGAAAAACAAGGTTACCCCTAGCTACCATATAGGTGGCAATCCACTGAGCACAGAAAAAGTCATCAGAGATCTGGGGACCCAGGTTGACAGTAGCCTTTCGTTTGACACTCATGTTGCTATAAAGTAGTTAGGAAAACCTTCTATATCACCCACCTGATCATGAAGGGATTCACATCTAGATCAAGGGAGGTCATCGTCCCCCTGTACTCATCACTCATTAGACCTATGATTGAGTACAATGCCCGTTCGAATGTATCTGACCAGACACCTGCTGCAGCTTGAAAGGCCCCAAAAGTTCCTCACCAAAAGGATAAAGGGTCTCAAAAATATGTCTTATGCTGCCCGACTGAAAGAACTCCAGCTCTATTCAGTCTCATACCGCTTGCTCAGAGGTGACCTGTGCCTGACATATAAGGCCATGTCAAACCCAGATTTGATGAATATGCTTCACCTCAAAAAATCTAGATCCCTCAGAACCACAAGGGCGGGAGACTTAAACCTTGACACGGTTATAAATAGAACGTGCTGGAGGGACAGATTCATCACCCAGAGACTCCCTATGCTGTGGAACAAAATCCCGGTACATGTGAGGCAGAGCACCTCTCTGGCCTTGTTCAAGAGGAATCTTGACCAATGGATGGGAGATTGCAGATATACCCCAGGGATTACTTCAGTGTCACTGCTTGACAGAGGCACAGCAAAATGATAGGCATAGTTTTTATTCAAACTAAAGGGGTGGCGAAAGCCACATAACTATGGGCTAGGCTTATAAACGCCCTTGGGCAGATAGCCTAGTATGAACCTATGAACCTATGTAGTTATACAAGAAATAGACACTAAAGAGGCATTTAAAGAATTTTTCACCTCAGAAGAGGGAAGGTTACCAGCTAGCTTTAGTATATTCTCAAACGACAAAAGTAAAAACTTTAACATATGAGCCTGGCAGTTTAACCTTCAAAATGTTAAAGCTGCAGCAGAATACACTTTCTTCCCAAATCTGTCAAAAGCTTTCCCATCCTTTTCAGAGGAAATGGGATGCTGCTAGGCGGCTTCTAAGGGTTTTGGGAACAAAGGCCAAACAAATACTACAGGTGGTATGGTCGTGTTCTCGGCATAGGCAGAATAGGCAAAGCTCATGCGAATCCTTGTGTGGAATTTGCCTTCCACACCTACATTTGCCCTTCCTACCTGACATATAACACAAAACAGTAGAAGCAAAAAATAGAAAACACTTCTTCCAAAAGTTACACAGGTGGCAGAAAAGTTCTGCAGGAGGAGAGTGCCGACGTCCATTTACAACAGACATCCGAGAGAGATGTGCGGGATGTTGAGCGTACCCTAGCAGTAGCATTTAACTTTTGTATAATGGCCAGACGTATGAGAGTTCCCCAGAGTCAAACTCCCTGATGTCATGAATACAGTAGTATATGAATAGGACATCAAGTATTTACGAGTCTGAGGTACCCTGCAAAATCTGTCAGACTTTCAGTGGACAGAAGGGTTGACTGTCAGGTAAATTAAATGCAGTGAGGAAAAACATTCTCTAAAGCAGGTAAAACAGGAAGAACAGCTGCATGCTTAGGAACAGCCAACTGTAGCAAAACATAATACGCTTGCTAGGAATTTCATTTGGTTCCTATTGAAAACCAACTTTTATTTTAGACAGTGTCAGAAAAATACAAGTCTTCTTTTGAGAAATTTGAAGTAACACTTTTCTCAGAATTAGAAACTTCTAAGTTGACAAAATACTCAAGCACATTCTCCCTCCATCCAGTCCTTCTGACTGAAATCCGAAATCAGAAATTGAGGATACTCTCATTTCCTCTCTAAAGAGGAAAGTAGGATGAGAAAACGCAGAAATATGTTCTCTAGCAGACCTTCTCTGTCCATAGAAATAGAAACAAGAGAAGGAAAGTTCTTTTCTTTCTGTTCTTTTTTCGTGGGGAACTCCGTGATAAAAAAAACCACAGCCAGCATACAAATCTGGGGCTCAGGCTCCCTTCTCTTGTGTGAAGGAAGTTCGTCTGACCCCCCCCCCAAGACTGACAATAGTAGATGTTCTTCTATTCCTATGTTGCAGCATTCTTACTGAGGGATTCCACGCCTCAGGCGACCCGAACGTCTGCTCCTATACATAAGTTTAAGCTGGCTGCTGTAGGTGCATGGGATGTCACAAGTACGGCCATAAACCAAGGACCTTAAACGTGACGTCTGCATGCACAGACCTCAGAACTTTTCAGCTGCAGACAACGTCACATCGATAGCTTCGCTCCTACTCTCTAAGACGTCTAAAAAGCTAAGTACCCCATTGGGGAAATTTTCTGTTTCTTTGCTTGAGGTGGTTAGCTGTAGTTATTAACCGATGTCAGCTAAGAAGGGTAAATGCCATTGCGGGTGTCAGATTCCGCATAAAGCAATGCATGACCGTTGCTTCTATTGTCTAGGGAAGGAACACGACCATACTGCTCGTTTCATTTGCCAATCTTTTGCTCCAAAGACCCTTTGTAGCCATCTGGCCACCCTTAACTTATACTTCGAGAACCAATGACTCAAAAAACTTGCGCTCAGGATGGATCCCGAATCGGCCATTCTGACTGAACCACCATGGAAAAATGCCAAAGTTTCCAAGTCTACCTCTGTTGCCTCTCTGCCATCAGATGTCCTGCTAGCTTCCAATCCAGAGGTTGAGGTATGTCCGAATGAACCATCTACTTCAACGGCTCCCACTCGGGAAGTCGCTTCAGAAGTAACGGCCTGCGTGTCCTTGGAGACAGCACAGACATCAGTCCCTACCGATGACAAGGGGGAACCAGAAACAGTTGGACAACCGACCTAGAAGCCATTACCTGAAGCCCAGGCCCCAGAACCCAGGATTTCTCCCAGACCTACACCTTCTAAGCGAAAACAAAAAAACACCTGACTCCTACTCCCGAAGGAGTCCCAGACTGGCAATCATTTACTAACTCCCTGATGCAAGCTTTTATGGCTCTTAGGCCCACAACCTCTTCCCCCTCCACTATTCCAGTGTTGAGTCCTAGGCCTACCTCTTCCATTTTTCTCCACTTGCCTACTACTCAAGAAGGTGAAGAGGATTTAGAACCTTACTATTCCTCTTCTGGTGAGTCTACTTATGCCTCACAAATTGCCTTCCTTCTGGAACACTATTCCCCAGATGAGGAATCCATTGAAGGGGACTTCCCACCAGAGGATATCACCTTTGGGGAAACAATTACAAAGATGAAAGAATACTTCAAATGGGACACTACCCAGATGACTGACACCCAGAAGAGGTATTTTGAATGCCTTCAAGTGGAACCACCCTCCCAGTCAGCCATCCCACCCATTTTACCTGCCTATCTGTATGCTTTCACCTTTGCATCCAAAAATCCAGACTCTCAACCACCTGCTCCTAAGACACCGGACAAATTCTACAAAGTGCCTGATGACCAAAAATTCTTAGTTAAGCCTCCCCTGGCAGACCCTGCAGTAACTGCTGTCTCCCTAGACAAGCAAACCAAGCTGATTTCTTCAGCATCTCTTTTGCCAACTGATAAGGACAGCAAAAGCATGGACAGGATTGGGGAAAAAAGTGTACAGCTCCTCCACCCTGGCCTTCCGAGCTATCAATTACCAAACACACATGGTAAAATATGCCCTGGACATAGTTTCACAAGCCTCCAATTTCTTGGTTGCCACCCCTGACTGCCCTACCAAATCTGAGATAAACTGTCACTGGCTTCTCAGTTAGCCAGACATTCCCATTAGTGCAGTTATGATGCCGCAGAAGCCTCTGCTAGGTCTGCAGCTTCTGCTTCAGTTCTCCACAGATGGTCTTGGTTTCACCTCCAACCACTCTGAGGATTTCAAATCTAAAATTACAGACGCCCCATTAGACCATAACCTCTTGTTTAGCAAACAATCTGCAGACCTTTTTAAAAACCTGCAGGAGAAAAGTAAGGTGCTGCAGGACATCAAACAATTGCTTGTGTCTCCTATCCCTAAGTACTACAGGAAATATCCTGCAAATATTTATTTTTTCAGGAGAACTCCTTCCTCTGGCACCCCCTCCTCTACCAGGCACAGGAGAGGAACCAAGAGGCAAACCTACTCCAGACCTGTTGCCTCAACTTACTCCAAGACAGCCTTTTCAGGATATAAGTACACCCAACAATGCGTGACTGCCTTGCCCATCCACATTTGTCAGCCCGCCTGCCCCACTGCCTCCCCTTTTGGAAAACCATCATATCAGACCACTGGGTACTGACTATCATTCAAAATGGATACTTCCTTTCTTGGAAGGAAAAACCCATCCCAAGGCCCTCCCTTTTCCACCCAAAAATCAAATCCACGTCTTTCCTCAAATTCTACTAGACCTCCTAAGATTAAGAGCAACAGAACCTGTCCATCCAGGGCAGGAAGGAAAAGGATTTTACTCAAGACTCTTTCTGGTTCCAAAGATGGGCCTTGGAGACCAATACTAGATTTATCCTTCCAAAACAGATTCCTAAAAGTATCATTATTCAGGATGCTATCCCTTCAAACTCTTCTCCCTTTAATCCAAGGCCTACACGGCCACTCTAGATCTAAAGGAGGCTTATCTCCATATTCCCATAAAACCCTCCAACAGAAAATTCTTATGTTTTACTGGACCCTGCTCTCATTTTCAGTTTACAGCCTTGCCCTTTGGTTTGTCTACCGCACCCAGGGTATTCACAAAATGTCTAGCCCCAGTCATTGCTTACTTCAGGACCAAAGATATCCAAATCTATCCCTACCTAGACATTCTCCTAGCAGAAAATGAAAACCTCCTCCAAAATCCTCTCAGTTTCATCACCTCCCTTCTACAAAACCTGGGTTTCACCTCAACTTAAACAAGACAAAATCTTTCTGGGCTGCAGGTTCAGGACAGACCTGATGCGGGTTTGCCTACCCCAGGACAAAGTCCTGCCAATCTCCAGTCACTTCCAAAACATTTTACTAGCTCCTCGGATATCTATCTGCAAGACAACTCCTGGGGCTGATGGCAACCGCCATCCCCATGCTTCCCCTAGCAAGAATGCACGTGCGAAAGTTCCAGTGGTACCTGAAAAAAGTACAGTTGTGTACACTTACTATAAATGTAGATGTTCGAGTGTATTGACTGTTGCAGTCATTACATTTGGGTAATCTGCTGGCAGGTTGCCCTCAGTTGGCCTGATTAGCAAAGTCTTGGGTCCTGCGGGGTATAAAACATGCAGCCGACGCCATTACATCAGTTTTTCTTGCCCCAGATGTCAGGTGCCCCCCTAATGGGGAGCAAATAAACTTAAAAACACAAAAGTATACCTCCAACCAAAAGCAAATACACTAGTAAAGGAAAGTAGAGGTATAGTCAGAGAAAACTAGGGGGACTGGAGGGAGGGTAACCAGGATTGCAACAGTGAATACACTAGGACAGCTACATTTATGGTAAGTGTACACAACTGTACTATGTTCTTCGTGTTTCACTGTTGCAGATATTACATTTGGGTAGATTCCCAAAGCTATGGTTGGGAGGAGGAGTTTATACAGCATTAGGTCCAGCTATAAGGCCCTGCAAGACAGCAGTGGCAAAGCCAGCTTTGGATTTAGAGAAAATTGGTAAATGATAATGCTTGGTGTAAGTATGTACAGAACTCCAGGTAGCAGCTTCTAGGATATCCCTGGTAGGAACACCTCTGAGAAAGGCTGTAGAAGTAGATGCAGCCCTGGTAGAGTGAGATCTGATCCCCTGGGGGATAGGTTTTCCATGGTGCTTATAGCAGAAATTAATGCAATAGCTTATCCACTTAGAAATGGTTTGTTTTGAAATAGCCTTCCCCTCTGCCCCTGCAGCAAATGCTACCACCAATTGTTCAGATTTTCTTTGAGATTTAGTCCTGTCCAAGTAGAATCTAAGTTGTCTGTGCACATCCAAGGAATGCAGAATCCGTTCCCCTTTGTTCTGTGGATTGGGGAAGAAGGTTGGCAAATGAATGGACTGATTAAGAGCCACAGTGGAAACCACCTTGGGCATGAAGGATGGGTTGGTCCTGAGAGATACCCTGTCTGCATGAAAGATGATGAAAGGCTCCACTGCCATAAGGGCCAGTAATTCAGATATCCTTCTAGCTGAAGTGATTGCTAAAAAGAAGGCTGTTTTCCAAGAAAGAAATTTTAAGGCTGCAGTAGCAGCTAGCTTGAAAGGAGGTGGAGTGAGCTTCTCCAAAACAAAGTTAAGGTCCCAGGCAAGGGTAGGAGCTCTCCTGGGTGGTCTCAAGTTCTTTGCCCCTCTGAGATACTGCTTGAGCAGAGGATGAGAGAAGAGGGGTGGTTCGGTGTTACAGTGAGCTGAAATAGCTGAGGCGTGGATTTTAATGGAGGAAAAAGACCCTTGTGAAGCATCTCAGTTAAGTATTGCAAAGTCTAAGGTAAATTGGGCGCTGCTGTGCTCATCCCTAAAGACTGGTTCCATGAACAGAATCTTTTCCATTTGTCAGCATAAGATTTTCTAGTACTAGGTCTTCTCGCCTCCAAGATGACATGGCACTGGTTTGCTGAGGGATAAGGATGAATTTAAATGATTACCCAGGCTGCAAGGCTCAATGTTGGAAGCTGAGGGTGCAGAATTTTGTTCTCCTGCTGAGACAGCAGGGTAAGGGGTCTGAGGCAGGTGCCATGGAGATATTTGCGACACAATGAGCAGGAGGGGGTACCAGTGTTGGCGCGGCCAGTCTGGAGCAATCAAAATCATCCTTGGTTTGTCCTGTTTGACTTTTAGTAGAACTATGGAGAGCAGAGGCAGAGGGGGAAAGGCCAAGACTGATAGGTTTTTCCAGCTGAAGGACAGAGCATCCACTTTCCAGGCTTGTTTGTGGGGAGTCCTTGTCCTGGGTTATGAGTTCCCAGTTCTTTGCATGAAGAGCAATCTTTCCCCCCAAAGGGGTGGTTAAAAAAATAAGTGCTTGGGAATTTTAAAAGGAAGTCATTGAGACTGTTTACCATAGGGGGTGTCTTGTTATTTCCAGATTTGGAAGTGGAGGCCCCCCACTGCTTAGTTCCGAGTCCCCTGGGACTGAAACCTGGGGGTTTTGCTGTGTCTGGGTTTGGCTTGAGAGGATCTGGGAGGGGCTGGAAAGGACCAATTCTTAGTAGGCCAGTGCCTACTAAATCCTGGAGGTTGCACTTGTAAGAAATCTTTTACAGTTTGCATAGATTTAGCTTTATCTTCCATCTTTATTAGAATTTCTTCAGCCTTATTGCCAAACAGGTGGTCCTGATTTAAAGGAGCATCCAACGATTTAGCTTTAACATGATCAGGCAAAAATTGCTCCTTAAGTCAAGCATGCCTTCTAAGCACAAATCCAGTAACAGCAGCCCTGCAGGAGGCCTCTACAGAATCAAAACCACATTGCAAATTATGTTTTCCAACTTGTTCAGCAGAATGCATTAAATCCTGTAAATCTTTATTTTCCACACAGTCAAGAATCATCATCATTTTCTGTTTAAGCAGTCCAATAATATGCTGTTGATATTTTAACATATGAAATTGGCAGTTTAAAGCTCTGATTTTCAAGGTTGCAGTAGTACAAACCTTTTTACCCCATCTATCCAGGCCCCTAGGGTCTCTATCAGAAGGGGTAGGATTTTTAGCAGTAGAAGCCTTAATGCCCTTGGGCCCCTGAGAAATGGTTTCTGGATCTGCAACAGGATCTTTGAAAAGGAACTTGTGGGACTCGGGAAGGATTCCGAGAACACAACAACAATGTCTAGTACAGGAGGTATAGCCAAAGGCCTATGCTGAAGTAGAAGGAGGAAATCCCCAAGCCTCTTTTTTGAATCAGAAAATTCCTGGCTTTCCCAGTGGAAATGCTCCCTTAAAGTATGTAACGTTTCCCCAAAAGAAAAATCCTCAGGAGGGGAAGCAGAGGGAATGGAATCCTCTGCATCAGAATCCTCATAAGTAGGTATGGTCAAATCCAGGTCATTAGAAGAGTCAGAAGAAACAGAATCCTGATCAGAAGATTCATAACCAAGCTAGCCCTAGGCCTCTTGGGGGGGGGGGGGGGTGACTACCCCTGATTATAATAATCAGATCTTCAGCCATTTTGATCATTTGTTTTTTAGGCATAGGGGCCTGAACATGTGGCCTGGGCATCAGTTTTTTAGACATAGATAGAGATTTAGGCCTTAGTAATGAAGGCGGTGTCGATTTAATATGCAAGTCTGTAGGCCTGAATACACACTCAGAAGCCGGTGCCTGCACAGCGGCTCTGGACTTATCCAAGGTAGAGACATCCACGGTTTCCATAGGTGAAGCATCTCGCGGCATACCGGACTCCGAATGGGTCTCAGTAGAGGCCTGCGAATCAGAACTAGCAGGTATCAGGGGCTGCGAAAGCACCTCACTGAGTACCGGCGAACTGGCGACTGGCTTAGGAGAAGCATTGTTGGGCAGTTTTGGACCTCGGCGGCCTGACTCCGTCTTTATCTTTGCGCTCTTTCAGAATCCCGGTAGTCGGAAGGCAAACCAATGACATTTCTGGATAATTAAACTGAGAACCGAAATATTTAGAGGCAAAAATGTACCGATGACAGATTAAATAAAGCACAAAACCAACAGCAAGGTGCGTCGTGGTCAGGTCCTAGGCAAGGAATACAGTATGAATGAAAATCTTTGAGGCATCTGCTTTCCACAAGTAATGCAATTATTAACTTTTACTGACATCGGGAAGGAGCAAGAAAAAGTTTCCTCAACGGGGTACTTCGCTTTAAGTTGAAGACTTCGGTTCTGAAACTCGAAAATGAAAATTTCAGTAGTCGCCCGACCAGCACTTGCGAACTCTGCTTCTGCTTTGGGCACCGCACGGCAAGAAAGATTGATGTAATGGCATCGACTGCATGTTTTATACCCCTGACGACCTGGAAGAAGGGACAGCAACCGACGCAGGACCCACGACTTTGTTAATCAGGCCGACTGAGGGCACCCGGCCAGAAGATTACCCAAATGTAATGACTGCAACAGCGAAACACGGAGAACATCATATGGTCACAACACCAACACTCCCAACAGCAACAAATTCCCATTCTGCCCAGCCTCAAAGCAGAGCTAAGCTGGTGGATTCAACAAATCCTTCACAACCCCAGACTACCACTTCAAATCCCCTCCCCAACCCATCTTATCACACAGATGCATCAGACCTAGGGTGGGAGCCACCTTCAAAAGGCTTCAGGATACAGGAGGCATGGAATCCTACCCATCAAAAGAAGAATATTAATGTAAGGGAAATGACTGCAGTTCTTGTGGTCCTGGAAGTGGCTTTTCTTCCTATTCTCCAACTGGGCCCCCTTCAAATATTCACAAACACCACAGTACTGTGGTATCTCAACAAACAAGGAGGGACCAGAACTTACCTCCTACACAGGACAACTACACAAATTTGGGACCTCACCTCCAGTCACAATTTGACCCTGCAAGTCTCATACATCCCCTCTCAGAACAACAAACAAGTGGATATTCGCAGCAGAACATCCTCTCTATAGCACCAGTGGATGTTGAACAGGGAGACCTTTCCAGACATTGTCCACCGGTGGGGCACACCTCATGTGTATCTGTTTGCCTTCCCCCAGAGCAGACAATTGAACAAATTCTGCACCAAGGATCACTCTCCACCTGCCTGGAGGGTGGATTCCTTCAGCATTCTATGGAAGGGGCTGTTTATATAAGCTTTTCCACCCATCCCACTAATCCAAAAGGTCCTACTGAAAATCAGGAAGGACACCAAAAATCTTGCTGGTGACTCCCTACTGGCCAAGGCAACACTGATTCCCCCTACTTCTTTCATTATCCAGGGGCAATCACTACAAGTTACCCACAAGTTGGACCTACTCACACAACAAAAGAGAACTCCAATTCACCCTCACCAACAGATGTTAGGCCTAACACTCTGGGTGATAAACTTCTAATCCCTTTTAGACACCACCACTCAGAGGACATGTTTACAGTCCTGAAGGAGGCCAGGAAATCTGCTACTAGGAAATCACATTTATCAAAATGAGAAAGATTCTCCAAATGGTGTCAAAATTAGGACAGGGAACCCAGACAGGCAGACCCATCCCTAGTCCTTGCCTATGTGTATGAACTCATTAAGGATGGCCTTTCCTACTCTTCAGTGAAAGGCCACCTTTCAGCTTGCCTACCTCTAGATCCCCCTTTGCTATCCAGGCTGGATGTAAAACTTTTCCTGAGAGGGGTCTTACACATCAAGACCACCTAGAAAACCAATCCCACCACCCTGGGACCTAGACTTCGTTCTGGAAAAATGAACACTGACCCCCCTTTTGAACCAGCTAGCACTGCCACGCTCTAAATGTGTACATGGAAGACTGTCCTGCTGGTGGCCATAACTTCTGCTAGGAGAGTGTCAGAGTTACAGGCCCTCATGACCTGCCTCCCTACACCACATTCCACAAGGATAGGGTGACCCTACACACTAACCCTTCCTTCATGCCTAAAGTGGTCAATGAACAGTCCTGGAACAATCCATTCACCTACCTACCGTCTCCTCTCCAACTAACAGTGAGAGGATTCTCCATTCCCTGGATGTCTGAAACATGGCTAAAACCTGCCATCAAAGACAATGAAATTATCCCACCTGGACATAATATCCTAAGGCTTGACAGAGTAGCTAAGAAAGGTGGTGGTGTGGCTATTGTATTTAAATCAGGCTTTCAATTAACCACTTACAACTGTAACATACCTCTGGACTCCAAAACAGAAATTCTCATTGCTAAACTTGAACTTAACAATGCTAAATCAATCTATATTATGTGTATGTATCTGCCCCCTGGAAATAACATAGCCACCTTGGAAAATATCGTCTGCTGGCTATCCCAACACCTACCTCAAGAAACCATTATCCTAGGCGATATTAATTTAGATTGGAATACCTATTGTAGTAGCCTCCCTACCACTCACATAAACCTATATGGTTTCTCCCAGACCATTACCTCCCCCACCAGAATAAATAAATCTAACAAGAAAGCTAACGCACTAGATTGGATTCTCACTAACAATCATACTCACTACTATGACTCTGGAACCCTCCCTGATGACATCAGTGACTACTCACTCACCTATATCATTAGACATAAAGCCAACACCCCGTACCCCAACCTCTACCAGACATATTAGATCCAAAAAGAAATTTAACCCTGATCTATTCAAAATTGAACTTAGAGCTTGCAACTGGGCTCCCTTAAAACATCTTCCTTGAGATGAAGCCGTTAACTTCTTTAACTCTACCTTCCTTGCCATTCTTAATCACCATGCTCCAACCAGATCTATAAGAATTAAGGCCAAGCCTGAAACCAAACAAAACTCACATCAGAAATAAATACTGGGCCAAATGGAGAATGACAAAAAAACACCACTGACCAACTAACATTTATACAGCTAAGAAATGACACTAAAAAGGCTATACTCTCTGATAAACAAAACTACTACTTACAATCAACAACCTAATCACAACAACCCACAGAAATTCTGGGCAAGCATCAAGCAATTACTCCACCCAGGTCAATCTACTACACCAAACCCTCAAAATACAGACCTGAATAATTCAATCCATACAGCTAATACCTTCAATACCTTTTTTACAGATACTATCCAATTACTAGCCAGTCAACTATCACCTAATACCTTCACAATCCCCTCATACTCCTCAACCTCATCGCCCCCTTTTCATTTCAAACCTGTTACAACCTCATTTATTCAAACCCTTTTGAATAAACTGAAACCATGCTCTCCTTCTGCAGACCTACTGCCTTCTGAATATCTACAGATATCATCCAAGGCCATAGCCTATCCTATTTCCATATTGATCAATAGATCAATTACTGAAGGTTACATCCTCACCTTATGGAAAGTCTCCCATATAATCCTCCTACATAAAGGAGGACATTCCAGAGAAATATCAAACTATCGCCCCATTGCCCTACTTTCTTCCCTAGCTAAAATTATGGAGAAGTGTATCCATAAGCAACTACTCCACCATCTAATTGAAAATAACTTGCTTTCCAACTGTCAACATGGTTTCAGACCCTCGCACAGCACTACCACTGCCCTGTTGTCTTTCACTGACTATATTAACAGGCACCAAAACCTGAATAACCTTACTTCTGCTCTATTCATCAACCTGTCCAAAGCATTCGACATGGTAAACCACCAAATTCTCTTAAACATCCTGAAATCTCTGTCATTAGACCCACTTTCCATAAAATGGTTCCAATCCTACCTTGACAACCGACAGCAAGCAGTACTTTGGCAAAACACGTTATCCACCCTTCTACCTGTTACCTTAGGAGTCCCTCAGGGGGTCCATACTTGGACCTCTTCTCTATATTTATTAATGACCTTCATCTAGTTATCCCACAAGCCACCTGCATACAATATGCTGATGACTCAACACTATTATGCTCAGGTACATCATCCCATGACCTTCATGCTCTCACTCAAAAAGTATTCAACATAGTTGAACAATGGTTCTCTCAGCATTGCCTCCTCTTGATCCCTAAATAACCAAACTCCTCCTCTTCACGCCTACTCATAAGTCCTCCCCTCTCCAATTCTCACTAACATCTACCAATGATACTATATCTCCTGACTCTACCACCAAACTACTCGGTGTCACCATCGACAATAATCTGAGCTTTGACATCCACATCAATAATACCATAAAGACTGTTAATAAAAAAATTGGTACCCTCTATAGGATAAAACCCTTCCTTTCCCCCACTGCTAAAACAACTATTGCCCACACACATTTGATCTCTACACTCCTTTATGCCTCTCCCATTTTTACTAATCTCTCCAAGAATAACCTCAACAAATTGGAAATGGCTTATAATAACATAGCAAGATTTGCTACAGGCAACCAATTCCGAACCCATCATTGCATTAACCTAAAACAGCTAGGATGGTTAGAACTACAACACCTGATTAAATTTCACCAACTCACCCTTGCCCACAACATTCTTTATAAACCTTCTAATACTCCAAGTTTATCTACCCTAATCACCCCCTATACAAATCTGAAGTCCTTACGCTCATCTCAAAAACTACTAGTCCCCACCACTAAACCTAACAACAGAGCTGGGGATTCCCTTTTCTCTAATTCTGTAGGTAAATCCTGGAATCTTCTCCCTTGTGACCTCTCCTCACTCACCTCATTATTTCTCTTTAAAAATAGACTTAAACTTCTCCTCAAAACTCACTGGCTATGCCCCTGTTCAAAACCAGACTAGTCATCTACCTCTACTAATTTGTCTAACCTATCCAGTGCTTAATAGCCTCTGCTACTTTTTTCCATCTTATCATATTTTTCTTATCTACCCCTTTTCTTTTTTTTATATCCCCTTTTTACTTTATCTTCTTAAGTAACTCCTTTGCTACATTACTACTCGCCTAACTTCTTTTGTTTACCTATGACCTAACCTGACTTATGTCTCCATACCTGAAATTTCACTGTTTTATGATTTTTGTCCTCAATAATATATCCTGTTACAAACTCTGTACTGTTAATTACTTAATACCATTGTTGATGATTTTTATTTCCTTTTTGAAAACTGCTATTTTTATTAGTATATTGATATTTTTTCTGTGTTGTTTGAACTTGTACTATTGTATTTAGACCATGTCTTGGAGCTTATCTCCCCGGGCCTCTACTGAAAAAGGACATGTATCCAGCTAGACTAGCCCGGTCAACAAATGTAAAATAAAAAAATAAATAAATAAATGTACAGAGGCAACTTAGATTCTATCTAGACAAAACTAAGTCCTTCAGAAAATCTAAAACTATTTGTTTCCTTCCACCCCACGGCTCTGGGCAAGACAGTCTCTAAACAAACAATTTCTTGTTGTATTAGAAAATCCATTTCCTTCTGCTACTCACACCATGGCAAGCACTTACCCAGGGGGTGAGAGCTCACTCTACCAGAGGCATGGCTACTTCCAAAGCCTTCCTCAAAGGGCTGGACACAGCATCCATTCTGGAAGCAGCCACCTGGTCCACAATTCACACCTTCACCAAACACTACAAAATTGGACCATGTCTCCACAGTCAGGGCAGGTTTTGCTACAGCAATCCTGCAGGGCTTTCTGGAATCTTCCACTTCTACCTCCACCCTTCCCTCTATTTAAGCTGTGGTACTCTCCCACACTAAGAATACCACAACATAGGAATAGAAGGACATAGAATAGTTGTATAAAATCTTACCACAACCACAGATGTCCTCCTCTTCAATGTTGTAATATTCCTTCCCTCCAACCCCCTGTAGTTTTTCTTTAGCTTATGGACTTCTCTCTTAGGCACTAGGAAGCAGCAACTCTAAACCAAGAGCAGACTAGCCAGCATATAACACGTGACACTTCTGGCTGACATCACTTGTTACTCTCTTTGGGACTGTCTGACTAGCCTTCAGGTTCTGAGGTCTGTGCGTGCAGGCATCACATTTAAGGTCCCTGGTTTATGGCCCTATGTGTGACATCCCATGGACCTACAGCAACTAGCTTAAGCTTTTGTATAGGAGCCGACGTTCGGGTGGCCTGAGGCGGGGAATACTACAACAAGGAAGAGAAAGACATCTATTGTTATGGTAAGATTGTACACAACTATTCTTTCTCCCTTGCCTGCTGAACACATCGCCACAGCTGCAGTGGATGTGCCCATCCCCTAAGTCCTTAGAGGCTGTAGGTGGTACACTAGATGGACCGTGACAGAAAGATGAGCAGTGTGAGGAACCAAAATTCTGCCACAGCCGAATGACTACCAACAGCTGAGACACAAATTGGAAAGAACTGTGGAAAGCATAACTGCTCTTATAGCTTCAGCTGAAAAGGAAGCACTGAAGGTGAGAAGCACAGCCTAAGAGTTGGTAACAGAGTCTGGGGTTAGAAATCCACCAACAGTCCCCAAAAGCATAAAATCTTGCCGCAAATGCACAAAACCTATATAACCTATAGAAAAAACATGTCAAAAGAAAGATGACATTTTACACAGTTTGTTCACATAATCAATGACGCACAATAACAGTCCAAAAAAAAAGAAGTTAAGTACTCATCATAAAATTCCATGGGAGTTGCCTATCTCGTCTTCATTCTATACTGATGGGTTCAGAACCAATCTTCGGTTCCAACTTGGCCGCTTACTAAAGCTCGATATCTGAAACTAGCTCGTGGCTCCATCCCTATCCCATGATGCTGCAGAGCTTTCAACAGATCTTGTTTGTTGGTGAATTTACATTCTACTCTATAACTGCATACAGATATACATATACATCAATTCTACAGACCAGGACAAGGAGCAAGGTATATCGCTGAACACAAAAACCTCCTTGATCCTTCAGGAGCTAAAAGGACTGGGTTGGAGGGTGGGACACAAGAATGAAGACGAGAAGGACAACTCACATGGAACATTATGGTGAATACATAACTTCTTATGTGAAGTTATCCTGTCTCGTCTTCATTCTATACTGATGGGACAGCGTCCCTAGTACCATCTTTCCTGGGTGGCTTATGGGAGCATATTCTTCAGTACAGTGGACCCAAAGGAGGCTTTGTCCCTGGAGGCCCAAGTCTACTTTGTAATGAGTGATCAAGGTGTGAGGTCTTGCTCATGTTGCTGCTGCACAAATGGTATGTATCGACAATCTTGCTTTGAAGGCCTGAGAAGTTGAAATGGATCTGGTGGAATGAGCCCTTGCTTTATTTGGCAACTGTTTGTCTGCTGATTGATAAGTAAATGAAATACAATCTGACAACCATCTGGATAAAGTTATCTGCTACTGCTAAACCTTTTTTGTTTTCAGAAAAAAGACACAAAAAGTTGGTCCGATTTTCTGTGTGTTTTTGTTCTATGCAAGTAGAAGCGTAACTCTGAACATCAAGTTGGTGAAGCATGTATTCTGTCTTAATGCCACACTTAGGGAAGAATACTGGTAGGTCTACTGACTGATTTAGATTAAAATCCGAGCATACCTTGGGTAAAAAGGAAAGGTTTGTACGCAGTGATACTCTATCATTATGAAAGACCATGTAGGGAGGTTTGGATTGTTAAAGCTTGTAACTCTGACACTCTTCTTGCTGATGTGATTGCTACTAGAAAAAGTGTTTTCCAAGATAAAAATTTCAAGTTGCAAGATGATGCTGGTTCAAAAGGCGGTAGGATTATGACAGAAAGCACAAAATTAAGATTCTATGGTGGCAAAGGTGGTCGAATGGGTGGTCTTAGCAAATTAGTTCCTCTCAAGAAAGCGTTTGAGAGTTTATGAGACATGATGTCAATACCTTCATTCCCAATATGAAAACTGGATATTGCTGCCAGCTGGACCCGTACAGTTGCTGCAGCAGTCCCCTCATTAAAAAGCTTAGCTAGGAATTCTAGACTGAAAGCTAGGGGTGCTTAAAAGGGGTCAATGAGCTGCTGTGAAGCTCAGATTGAGAATCTTCTCTATTTGCTTTGGTATAGTTTCCTCGTAGAAATCTTATGAGAAGAAATTAGTATGTGGCGAACCTCTGGAGTAAAGCTGTATTGCCTGGCTATATCGGGAATTGGAGCAGCAATGCTGTCAAATGTTAGAGAGTGAAGAGATGGATGGAAGTTCCCCGACTGGTGTATCAGGAGGTTTGGCACCAGGTCCAGAATCTATGGTTCTTCCAGGAGATGAGGCTTCAAGAAGGGGAACCATACTTGACGAGGCCAGAATGGGGCGATAAGAATTAAGGTCCTTCCCAGATTGCTGGCTTTCTGAAGAACTTTGGATATTAGAGAAAAGGGTGGAAATGCATAAAGAAGTCCCATGGACCAATCGTGTACATAGGCATCCCTCGGGGACTCCCCCAGAGGGGGCATCAGGGCAAAGTAGCTGCTGCATTTTGCATTTGTGGTTGTGGCGAATAGGTTGCAGCAAGGAATATCCTTTCCGCTGCTACTTTTTTCAGGGAAAACTCATGTGGCATCAGCATGGCTCTGCTTAGTTTGTCCGCTATCACGTTGGATTTCCCCAGGATGTGCGTTATCACAAAATGCTGGGAGGACATCGCCCACTGCCATACTCTCAGGACCTCGCGACAGAGTGGGTAAGATCTGGTTCCTCCTTGTTTGTTTATGTACCATACTACTGACATATTGTCTGTTTGTACCGCAATTGCACCAGTTGGAAGAGTGTCCTGGAATTCTTGCAACGCCATGAGCACTGCTCTCATCTCTAGTACACTGATGTGCAAATGAACCTCGTGGTCCTGCCAAGTGCCTTGGGCTGTTCTTCCCTGATAATGCTCCCCCCCTCCCTATCTGGGAAGCGTCCGTGGTAACTGTAGCTAATGGAACAGGGGGAACAATGGGTCGACCCATCGTTACTTGATCTGAATGAAGCCACCAATGAAGATCTTTCTTGCAGGTTTCCGTCAAGAGTTATCAAATGGGACATGGGTAGCTCTTGCATGGACCAGTGAGTGAACAGCATCCACTGGAGGATTCTCATGTGTAATCGCACTAGGGGAATCGCCATTATTGCTGCTGCCATAGTGCCCAATACTTTTAGGACTGTCCTCACTTGTACTTTAGACTTGAAGAAGAGGTCCCGGATCTGGAAATGAAGAGTTTGGCCCCTTTCTCGATGCAACCTAACCAATCATGTTTGCTGTGTTTATTTCTGAGCCTAAAAAGTTGATATGTTGTGATGGCATTAAGGCAGACTTTTCGTAATTCACTGAAATGCCAAGTTGGGCACATAGTTCCAAGGTATTGTCCCTCACTTGAATAAGTAGGTGATTGGTGGTAGCGGTTAGGAGCCAGTCGTCTAGATATGGAAACACCCAGAATCTCTGACGCCTCAGATGAGCCGTGACTACTGCCATGCATTTGAACACTCTGGGGGCTGTAGTGAGATCAAAGGGCAAAGCTTGGTATTGGTAATGACTTGTTCCCAGCTGAAAGAGCAGGTACCTCCTGGATGGCCTGTCCATTTTGATGTGGTAGTACGTATATTGGTGGTCTATCGAGCACATCCAGTTGTCTTTCCCTAAAAAAACAAGTATTGACTGCAACGTGACCATCCGGACCTTTGACTTCTTTAATGATTTGTTCAGTCTGCTGAGAGCCAATATGAGTCTCCAGTCCCCTGTTTTCTTTGGGACTAAAAAGAATCTTGAGTAAGTTCCGGATCCTATCTGGTCTGCAGGGACTGATTGGATGGCTCTTTTTTCTAGCAACTTTTGAATTTCTATAGTAGTTTGTTTCCTGTGAATGGGTGGAACTTATGGGACTTTTTGAGTTTGTAAGGGTGGCATTGAAAAGGGGATCGAGTATCCACTGGATATAATACTTTGTACCCATTTGTCTGTTGTTATGCTTAGCCAGGCTTGTGGATACAAAGAAATATGACCCCCGACCGCCTCCAGAGATGGACAGATGGGTCTTTCGGGAGCACTGAAAAGGTTTACCGAAGTAAGAACTGCGGTCACCCTGGTTCTGTGGACTCTCGGCCGCGTGGGTGACGTCTTCCATTATTACCTACTCCTCTACCCCTGGAGAAAGGATAACCCTGCGTATCCTGAAAAGCCTTCTGGAATTTTAGGAACCACATTTTCCCTGCATTTTGGCCCTTGGGATACGTCTAGAAGGTGTGGAAAAACAGACTCCTACAGCAGCCGAGAGTCTTTCCTTCATGCTCAAATCGGCTTTTTCTTTTACTTTAGACCTAAACATGGATAAGCCATCAAATGGGGTGTTGACAAAGGATGACTTGAAGGGCTCCACAAAATTACACAAGCGCATCCAAGAATGTCTCCTAAGGGCAATTCCGGAACCTGCTCGCTCCATCGGCTGCATAAGATATGAGCCTCATGGACGAACTGACCACTGAATTTAGGGTGGCAAGCTGTGAGGATACCTTGTCTGCTACCTCCGCAGCTACTGTACCCTGTAGGGTATCTCCTAGCTCTTTCAGGAGATCTCTGTGAAGTCTTGTAAAATGCATGAGGTAATTCAGGGACCTAAGGGTGAAGGCTGCTGAGGAAAAAATGTGCTTTCCATATCCGTCCATGGTCCTAGACTCCTTATTCGAAGGATGGACAGATGTAGACGTCTCAGATAATTCCTTCTTTGTGGCAGCCACCACCACCATGGCATCTACAGGAACTCCTTTAGTTAAAAAGGTTTTGTTATCCGGCAGGATGATAAATTTGTTCAGCCTCCAAGGGACAGGCTGCACTGTATCTGGAGAGTCCCACACCTTTCGAGACACTAATTCCATCACTTTATCGAAAGGTGAAGACACCCAGGTGGCTGAAGATCGAGACCCAAAAGCCTTCAGATACATGGACTCCTCATTAGAAGGGACAATGGGCTTCCAACCGCCTCTCTTGTCTAAGGATTTCCAAGATGTTTGGAAAGGATACATCTTTAAAGTGTGACCGTGGGGACCCTTCTGACTCCTTGAGGTCCTTGTCTGATTTAATAGACTCATCCGGGGAGTCTATATGCTTCCTCTTGCATGTTTTTTTCCGGGGAACCTTTTCGGTGGGGCATTCCGGAGAGGTTTCGGAAGAAAGGGTCTCACCCAATGGGGCTTTCTGAGGCTCAGGGTCTCTACGCTGTTGGGTAGCAGCCTGTGCAGATACAGATACTGCTGCTTTCTGGATTGGAATGTTTGGTTCCAACAGTATAGATGGCCCGTGACAATCCCAGGTTCCGAAGAATCTGATTTATCCAGTACCATAGAGGTTGGCTCCAAAGCCATGGTAGGACCCAAGCTCACTCGAGTCAATTCTCCACTGGGTACAGTTGGAGCCGAAAGTCTCGGTCCAATTGTCCACCCTGGAAGCGACCAGTGAGTGTTGGCTCCTAGATATCTCGGAGGGCGCTGAGGTATTAAGAGCGATCGGAACCGAAGAATCTTCAGAAGATATCGTCTGTTTCATCATGTTTGGTACCAAGCTTTCCGGCTCCGAAACTCGAACTAGAGTCGGAGGAGGAACGGAAGCTACAGGGACGGGCACCGTTGGCTCAGAACTCACCTGAGTCGGTGCCAACAATTTAGCAAGCGCTGGTGTCTGCAGTAATCACTGCACCACACGAACCACATCGAATTCTGATAAGCTCCTGGAGGATCTGGAAGATTGAGCTGATGCGACTGACTGGAGCAGAGGAGACCTAAGAGTCGGGGAGACTGGCTACAAAGCAGGTGAGTGGCTTTAGACTATAAAGACAGTCAGTTACGACACACATGAAACCGAAATGGTAGGTCTGACTTGGTCAGATATTTTAGAGGTTGTCGGAGATATTCTGGGCTGTTTTGTTGATAGCTCCGACGATGTAAATGAAGGAGATGACCTTCTTTACATGAGGTTTGGGTGAACTTTGATTCTTGTCCAAGGTTCCTCAAAGAAGGATTTAATTAAGCCTCTCAAAATCAACCTGTTCTTATGCTCTTGTAGGACCCTAGAACTAAAGGAATGGCATATAGCAAGAAGTTATGCACTCACCATAATGTTCGATGTATGTAGTCCATCTCGCCTCACATTCTTAACCGTGGGTTCAGAGCCGAATGTTGGCTCCGACTTGGCCAACTTTTCTAGCTTGAAGTCTTTCTATTGGCTGGGCTAAGATGGTATCCCATGCTGCACTGCTCTCTATTCCCAGATCTAGTCTGCTGCGAGCACCAGGACTCATTCTCCATGCATACCACCACCTAAAGAAAGGAAGAACAAACCAAGAATGAAGGGAGATCTGAAACCAGACCTAACCTCCAGATCCTCCAGGACAGGGGAAGGAGTGGGGTAAGTAAGAATGTGAGGTGAGATGGACTACATACATTGAACGTTATGGTGAGTACATAACTTCTTGATGTTATGTAGTCCAATCTCGCCTACATTCTTACCCGTGGGACAGCGTCTCCAGCACCTAAATCCTGGGAGGCTCAGTGAAAAATACTCCTGAGCACTGTGGAACCAAAGGAAGACCTGCCCCTAGATACCACATCCAACTTGTAATGAGTAACAAAGGTGTGAGGGGATGACCAAGTAGCCACAGCACAAATATTATCCATAGACAATCTGGCCTGAAAAGCCTTAGATGTAGATACAGACCGAGTAGAATGAGCCTTCACCCGGAAAGGTAAATCTTTACCCCCTGCGGAATAAATGAAAGAAATACAACTGGAGATCCACCTGGACCAACGTGACTTTGGAGACAGGAGACCCAATTCTGTTTTCTGAAAACGAAACAAACAACTGATCAGATTTTCTGAAGTCTTTCCTTCTGTACAAATAAAAACTTAATTGTCTGTGCATAAGAATTTTAAATCGCAAGTGGCTGCAGGCTCAAAGGGGGGTGAAGTAAGACCCTGTAAAACAAAGTTTAAGTCCCAAGGCATAACAGGTTCCGATACCGGAGGACGAAGTAACAACGTGCCCTTCAGAAAAGCCTCACAGAGTCTATGTGCCATCAGGCTAGGCTCGTCTGCGACATGAAAGGTAGAAATCGCCACCAATTGGACTTTAATGGTTGCGGCCGCAAAACTCTGGTTAAAGAGCATAGACAAGAACTCCAATACAGACAAAACTGGAGCTATGTAAGGGTCAATCTTTTTGGCATGTGCCCAGATTGAAAACCTCTTCCATTTGCTGTAATAAATCTTCCTGGTCGAGGGCTTATGAGAGGAAGATAAAATATGAACCACCTCCGGCAAAAAATGATGAAGCCTAACTAATGACGGAAGTGGAGTAGCCAGGCTGACAACCGGAGGGTCCGAAGAAAGGGATGGAGCTACCCGGACATGTGTCAGTAAGTCTGGTTGTGGGTCCAGAATCCAAGGAGCGTCCATAAGGTAGGGATGGAGAAAGGGGAACCAAACTTGACGAGGCCAGTGTGGGGCAATCAGAATCATTCTGCTTCCCAAGGATTGGGCTTTCTGAATAACCTTTGACAGCAAGGGGACCAGAGGGAAGGCATTTAGTAGACCGGAGGGCCAATTGTGGACTAGAACGTTCCTGGATGACTCCCCCTGAGGGGGAATCAACGTGAAGTAGCTGCTGCATTTGGCATTGAGGGGGCTGGCAAAAAGGTCGCAGCAAAGCTGATCCCACCTGCGGAAGATCTGTTCCACAACTTGACAGTTCAGGGACCACTCGTAAGGCATCAGAATAGCTCTGCTTAGCCTGTCTGCGGTCACATTGGACTTCCCCGGAATGTGAGTTGCCACCAAAAAACATTGGGAAGAGACTGCCCACTGCCACACTCGCATGGCCTCTCTGCAAAGGGGGTAAGACTTGGTTCCTCCCCGCTTGTTCAGATACCACACCACTGACATATTGTCTGAGTGGATTGCAAATAGTCCCGAGAGGAAGAAAACTCTGGAGTGCTTGCAACGCTAATAGCAGAGCTCTCATCTCCAGGACATGGATAATGCAGATGCATCTCGTGGTCTTGCCACGTGCCTTGGACTGTCCTGCCTAGATAATGCCCCCACCCCATCTGGGAGGCATCGGTGGTCACCGTGGCGCAGGAATGAAGGGCTTTCCCGCATTCAGGTTGTCGGTGCAAAGCCATCAACCGAAATCCTGTTTGCACCTGTCTGTGAGGAGAATAGGATGAGAAAGTGGAAGACGAAGAGACCACTGGGCAAAGAGTAGCCACTGAAGGAGCCTCATATGTAACCTTGCCAGAGGGACCAACATAGTCGTAGCGGCCACTGTCCCCAACAGTTGGTGGATGCATCTTGCCTTCGCTCTTCTCAGAGGGAGCAAGGCGTGAACTTGTTGTAGGACTCTGATTCTTTCCTGTGGTAGAAATGCCCACATGAGGACGGTGTCTAGTTCGGCGCCTATAAAAGTGACACGCTGTGAGGGCAACAAGGCAGATTTCTCCCAGTTCAATGTGATGCCTAACTGTTGACACAGGTTGATAGTAGCGTCCCTGGTCTGAAGTAATAGATGCCTGGTGGTGGCAGTAAGGAGCCAGTCGTCCAGGTATGGAAACACTTGGAATCCCTGACGTCTCAGGTGAGCAGTCACCACTGCCATGCATTTGGTAAACACTCTGGTGGCTGTGGTGAGACCAAAGGGCAGGGCTCGAAACTGAAAATGACTGGCACCCAGCCAGAAGCGTAGGTGACTTCTGGATGCCCTGTCCATCTTTATGTGGTAGTAAGCATCCTTGAGGTCAGTGAAGCACATCCACACTTCTTTTCCCAACAATGGGAGAATAGACTGCAATGTGACCATTCGGAACTTGGACTTTTGCACATGGGTGTTCAATTGACTGAGATCCAATATGTAAGGGCAAGTAGCTCATTGGTAGAGTGCATGCTTTGCATGTATGAAGTCCAGGTTCAATCCCCAGCACCTCCATAGCATTTGGTTGGGAGGGTGGCCTAATGGTTAAGGTGTCTGCCTTACAAACACAAGGTGCAGGGTTTGAGTCTCATAAGGGATAATTGGCTAGGCTTATAATGGCTCGCAAGGGCAGTTAGCTTAGTACTAACCTATGAACCTATATGGGTGTCAAGTCCCCTGTCCTTTTCGGCACCAAAAAGAATCGGCAGTAAGTCCCTAATCCGATCTGGTCTGAGGGGACATGTTGGATGGCTCCTTTTTCTAGCAGCCTTGAAACTTCTGAAGCTGCGTAATCCCTATGACTGGGTGGAACATCCGGGATTTTATTGACTGGAGGGGGCTTTGACGAGAAGGGAATGACATATCCTCCGGAAATTACTCGGAGAACCCATTGGTCCTGTGTGATGTCTTGCCAGGCCTCTGGGTATAATGAGATTCGACCCCTGACTGGCTCTGGAAACGTACAGTCGGGCCTCCCATCAGGAGTGGCGGTACGGAGAACCACAAAAGGAATTGAGGTTTCCCCAAGTTGCGGGGGCCTCCTCTGCCCCTAGGGCAGCATCTCTCTGAATAACCACCCCCTCCCCTCTGGAGGGGGGGGGGGGCTCACCTTGTGCACTGGGGAAAAAAACCTCTGAATTTTTGAACCACATTTTGCCACCCCTCTTGTCCTTGGGATAAGGCCAAGAGGGAAGGGAAAAATGGACTCCTATGGCAGACAGAGTTTTTCCTTCCTGCTCTAACCTGGTGAGAGTGTCTTTCACCTTGGTTCCAAAGAGGAACCATCAAAAGGGGCGTCGGTGAATGAAGACTCGAAGGCCTCCGCGAAAGGCGCATCCAGGCCTGCCTCCTAAGAGCAACTCCTGAACTTGCTGCCCTACTCGCTCCTTCAGCTGCACAGGAGATTAGCCTCATGGAGGAGTATGCAATGGAACTGAGGGTAGGGAACTGAGCGTTGACCGTCTGAGCCACCGCCTCAGAAACGTTACCCGTGAGAGTATCTCCAAGCTCCTTGAGGAGATCTCTCTGGAGCCGTGTAAAGTGCGATAAATAATTCAGCGACCATAAGGTAAAGGTCGCTGAAGAAAAGGTACGCTTTCCGTACCGGTCCATGGTCATAGACTCCTTGTTAGGGGGGATGGATGATGGAAGAAGTCTCGGCTAATTCCTTCTGAGTGGCAGCTGCCACCACCATGGCATCCACAGGGACTCCCTTGGACAGAAATTCCTTATCAGGAGGAGAAGACAAAAATGTATTGGGTCTCCTGGGGACTGGTTCCACAGAGTCAGGGGTTTCCAACACCCTTCGACAAACCAAATCCAGAAGTTTGTCGAAGGGTGGTGATACCCAGGAGGCTATGGGCTGAGCACCAAAGGCCTTCAGGAAGACAGACTCCTCCACGGAGGGGGCACTGGATGGCCAGTCACCTCTTTGCTTCAAAATCTCTAGTATGTCAGAGAAAGAAACATCCTCAGAGGATGACTTGGGGGACCCCTCCGATTCCTCAAGGTCGGTGTCTGATGTGAGACTCATCCGGGGAATCTATGTGCTTCCTCTTGCACGTCTTCTTTCTGGGTGGCTCCTCAGGCAAAAACTGAGGGGCCCTCAGAAATGTGGGGACCACTCATGGGGGTACCCTGAGGCCTTGGGTCTCCACTGTCTAGAGATAGAAGGCGATCAGAGACCTGCACCGGGGTAGTAGGGGACAGAATGACCGACCCGCATAATGCCGCTGACGACCTGACCAGTGCGCTCCGCATGGCCTCAAAGGCTGGCCCCCCCCCCCCACCCAGAGTCCAAAAAATGACCAGCCTCCGAAGCCACGACAGGAGTCAAACTTCCCCGTGCCGAAGCACCGAGAGGGAGACTAGGAGCAGAGAGGTGTCCCGAAGCCTCTCCCTCAGGTCCAACCGAAGAATCCTGAGTCCTGAACCCCGTGGATGGCGCCGACAGGGTTGGAGCTGACATCGGCACCGATAAGCCAGGAGGGGCAGAAGGAACCAACCTAGGGACATCACGCGGAGCCGAGCACTCCGGCTCTGAAAGCTGAGGTGTGCTCGGAAGAGGAAGTATCGTTGCAGGTTGAGGGACCGGCTCTGGAGCCGACTAGGTCGGAGCAGAGAACAATTTTGTCAGAAACTGTGACTGAAGGAGTCTCTGCACCACTCTATAGACGTCCACATCTGATAAGGTCCTGGAGGATTTAGAGGATAGAGAAGATGGAGACCTCCTCTCCGAAGGGGACCTGCGAGGAGGGGATAATGGCCTAACACTAGGCGATCGGCTCTGAACAGGTTCCAAGAAAATTGGAGCCGAAGCAGGTTCCATAACAACTGACACTTCCTGCGGCCCCAAAGACAATGGAGCCAAGGATGTCAAAGCAGACTTTGCTATTTTCTCCGGTGCCTCCGAGGAGACTGATGGAGCCGGAGATCTCTTTTTTGATTAGGAAGATTTAGCCTTGGAGCTGGAAGCACTCTCCAGACCCTACTCGAAGGAGGGTTTCAGAAGTCCCTTCAAAATCAATTTATTCTTTCTTTCTTGATGAACTTTCGGACTAAAAGCATGACAGAAGCTGCACGACTCCTGGAGATGAATTGCTCCCAGACAATATACACAGGAGTGTCCATCGGTAATGGACATTTTGTAACTGCACCTAGAGCACTTCTTGAAGCCCGAGGGCTTGTGCTCCTTAGTATCTTTGGACATAGTTGACCAACAAAATTAAAGCACCAAGACAATCAAACACTGAATAAAAGGACCAACAGTCAAACAGTCACAAGGCGGGAAAAAACTACAACACACAAAAACCATAAGATCTCTAAGTTAAACGATCCTTAGACAAAAAATACTAGGGATAAAGGACTAACGCCTCTAATTTAAACGGTACTTAGTTCCGGTCAACTTAAAAGACACAAGAAAAGCAAGGGGACAGACTAGGTCCTCTAACTGAAAACGGGCCTAGCCTGTTGGAAACAGCTAGTGGGATACCACAGAAAAAAGATCCAAAACACAATATTATCACAAAACAAGACAAGAACACACAATAGCTATTAAAACAGCTTTTTGTTTGCAACAATTTCTCTGATAAGGAAGAAAAAGGGTACTTAGCCACAGCAAAGAGCGAGACCACGTCCGAGCTACACGAGTGGCAAATGAGATCTGAAGATAGAGAGCAGTGCAGCATGGGATACCATCTTAGCCCAGACAATAGAAAGACTTCGAGCTAGAAAAGTTGGCCGAGTCGGAGGCGACATTCGGCTTCGAACCCACGGGTAAGAATGTAGGCGAGACTGGACTACATAACATCGCAAGTTTCCTGCAGACAGACTGCTCCTAAACAATAAATGCAGTCTGCATGTCCATCCATGACGGACATTTTTTGAAACCAGATGATTTTCACCTCTTTTTGCTTTGACATTGCTAATAACACTTCTACACACACACAAACACACACACCCTAAAGACAACCTCTAACTTAAGCAGGAGCCAACAGAAAGATAGGCTTTTTAACTTAAACAAGCCTTAAAACAAATCAAAAATTCACACACGCTCAATGCTTCAGGTAACCTTAAGATTATTGGTAACTAGAAGCTAGATATGGAAACCAAATTTAAATGCGTATAAGTACATACAGATGTATAAATACACTAAACTAACCGCTCTATACTAAACACACTGCAGGCCAATACAGGGAGTAGGGATATGAGAGTTAAGTACAAACGACCCTCAAAAACACACGAAAAAATACTATTTCTAGAAACATATATATTAAACTAACAGCTTACCTATCCAAATAAAGGCCTAAACACGATGGCTTGAAAAAACACTCACTAAATATGTAAGAAACAATTAACAACTATTTTGCAAGAGTACAATTTCTAATAATGTAAACTAAAGGAGTATCAACACAGCCTAACGGTTTATCTATCAAAATAAAGGCCTAAACACAATGGCCTGAAGAAACATACTAACTAGATAGTAAGCAATTAACAACTATTTTAATAATATCTAAAGATACTAAGCACACTATATAACTATGGAAAAAGCCAAAAAGTTTAGCTACAACCAGTTTTAAAGATGAAAAAAAAAAAAAAAGTTACTTAGCCCGAGCTAATCCTAGATCTGATCTGTTTCAGTGGCAAACAAGATCTGGGGAAAGCACTGCAGCATCATGGGAGAGGGATGGAGCCACGAGCTAGTTTCAGATCTCGAACTTTAGTAAGCGGCCGAGTCGGAACAGAGGATCGGTTCCGAACCCATCAGTATAGAATGAAGACGAGATAAAACCTTTAAAAATGTCCTCCGATAACTTATTTTGTTAAAGGTTTTCTCTGACAGGGTACTTTTTCTGCCCAGTTTTGAAGGCTAGCTAGCTGACCAAAAATTACAAAAACACCAAAGGAACACATTTTGGGAGCAAGAGAGCTCTGAGGTTTTGGCACTCTGTCTTTTGACATGGAGTTCCTTTCTAGCTCCAAACAGGAGGATGCCTTAAAGCCTGTGGTAGTGGGTAGGACCCAAATAGCACAGGCTATTATAATAGTGATATAATGTTAAACATTGCTAATCATCACTGCCACTGATGACAGGCACACTCATAAAAGGCAGGCCAGATCTTCCCACTCCACTTCTCTCAGTCAAGTCCAGTGGCCAGAAAAGGAAAAAGGAGCCCAATGAATTAAGCCCTCAGAATTGCTGCAGTTAGCAGCTGAAGCAATAGCTTATCCTGTAGCTATACTCAGATTGATCACCATCAGATAGCATGGTACCTGTTATTTGGAAAACCTCCCACATTCTTCCACTACACAAGGGAGGTAACTCCACTGAACTCACTAATTACTGCCCAACTGCCAGTCTTATCCCACTTACCTAAAAACTTAGAGTTTTGTCTATACCCAACTAATAGACTAACCCCTCTCAAAAACAAACTACTAGCCAACCCAACATGGTTTTAAATCCTTCCACAGCACCAGCATCAGCACAGCTGTAATGTCCTTTACTAACACAGTTAACCACTGCAGAAACCATGGACAATTTGTATCTACCACATTTTTGGACTTATCCAAAGCTTTTGATATAGTTAACCATAATAAACTCATCAATATTCTCTCCAGTCTAAACCTTAGTTCCTCCACTATTGCATGGTTCCAAACTTCCAAAGCTACCTATCAGGGCATCAGGAGATAAACCAATGACAACACCAACTTCCTCCGCTTCTTCCAGTTGCTTTAGGGGTTCCTCAAGGCTCCATCCTTGGGCCATAACTATTCTCTCTCTTCACTAACCAGCTCTCTACCTCCACACCAAATGCTTCAGTACTACAACATACTGATGCTACAATATACTGACCCGAATATGTGCAGCTCCTACACTAGAAGACCTCCACACCTTAACCAAAGACTCCTTTCTACCTGTCGAAACATGGTTCACGAACTCCTAACACATTCTTAACCCCAACAAAACAAAACTACTTCTCTTCAGCCCATCACCATACCACTCAACATCTTCTCTAAAAATAAAACCGTGATCAGTCCAACAACCCACACTAAGCTACTTGGGAGTCAAAACTGACAGTAACTTGAAATTCGATATCCACATAGCACAAACTATCAAGAAGGTCCACAAGAAACTAGGTCCTGTATCAAAACAAGCAATTTCTCACAAAATGAACAAAAAACACAACTCAGACACACCTCTTATCCATCCTTCTCTATGCCTCCCCAGTTCTACCCAATCTGGAATCTTTTCACAATAAAATAGCCAGGTTTGCAACAGAGGCCCCATACAGACTCATCACTGTACATCTTTCAACCAGTTATACTGGCTTGAACTTCCTCAGTTGCTACAATTTAATAAACTAACATTTACACACAAAATATTCTATTACCCTGAGAAAACTCGCAGCTCTCCAAAATCTAATTTAACCATATACCACTAATAGGACCTTACGCTCCAGTAATTAAAACCTTTTAAATACCACCAAAACCAAAAATTATGCTGGGAAGTCTCTCCTACAATACTACCTCTAAAATATGGAATAAGCTACCAACCCCACTGACCTCCAACTACTCTACTAAACAATTTAAAAATCTCCTTAAAGCATACTTTATGAACACTTGGTTATGCTCTTGTGACTCTCCTGGGTAAGCACCTCCCTCAAATCACAGCAATTCATCATAGAAAAATATGTTAATTCACAAAAACTATCATTAATTACATTAAGCTAACTTGATAGCATATCCTACTATATATTACACCTTTACTTGACTGGTCTTCTCAACCAATTATGCTTACTACTACTTTGTTGATTTGTTATCCATGTAATAATTATCACTATATGTCTATATAACCTTTGTAACCATCTCTATTTACACACAGGAATGCTGTATCATTGAAATGTTTGTTAACTCTGATAGGACTGTAACCTGGAGCTTTTCTCCCAGGGCCTCTGCTGAAAATGGACATGTCCATTTGGACTTTCCCGGTAAACAAATATAAAATAAACAAACACCTTCTATAAGAAAAGTACAGGTTTGTACCTACCATAAATGTAGATGTCCGAGAGGAATGCATCTGCAGTCTTTACAAATGGGTTGTCCTGCCGTCAGGCAGCCCTTCGGTCAGCCGGATTCCAAAGTCTGGGTCCGGCTTCGGCTGGTGTCGCACTTCACCCGACGTCATTGCGGCAGTTATTCGGGTATAAAGGCATCAGCCGATGCCATTTTCCTCAGTGTTTCTTGCCCCAGATGTCAGGTGCCCTCTTGGATGGCTAAATTTGGATAAATGCCAAAGTTTCCAAATAGTAGAGAGCAAACACATAAAATAAGCATGTATGTACATATATACAAACAAATACACCATAATAGATCCCCCCCAAGCTAGCTGAAGATTGGCAAATACCCTAGGAGTACCTCAGAGGGGAAGGAG
Source organism: Protopterus annectens (assembly GCF_019279795.1). Classification (NCBI taxonomy): domain Eukaryota; kingdom Metazoa; phylum Chordata; order Ceratodontiformes; family Protopteridae; genus Protopterus; species Protopterus annectens. Next base: position 784,235,459 of record NC_056739.1, on the reverse strand, counting down.
GGTGGGTAATCCTGACTGCAGATGCATTCCTCTCGGACATCTACATTTATGGTAGGTACAAAACTGTACTATGTCCTTCAAGGATGCATCTGCAGTCTTTAAATGGGTAGAATACCATAGCTAAACTAGGGGAGGAGGAAATGAGAAGAGATTATGGTGTAGTTAGGATCCCTTGCAAAACAGCAGTGGCAAACCCAGCACGGGATCTAGAGTATAGAGGTAAGTTATAATGCTTGGCAAATGTATGCACGGAGGTCCAAGTAGCAGCCTCTATAATGTCCTTGGTAGCCACTCCTCGTAAGTAAGCTGTGGTAGTGGCTGTAGCCCTTGTGGAGTGAGGCCTGATGTTCTCTGGAGTTTTCTTTCCATGGTAGGAGTAACAAAATCTAATGCAATTTCCTATCCATTTGGAGATTGTCTGTTTAGAAATTGGTTTTCCTTCCTTTCCTGTTGCATATGCTACCAGAAGCTGGTCAGTTTTTCTACTGTTTTTTGTCCTGTCCAGGTAGTAGCGTAATTGTCTGTGTACATCCAAGGTATGTAAGAGCCTTTCTCCCCTATTCTGTGGGTTGGGGAAGAATGTAGGAAGGTGGATAGCCTGATTTAAAGATACTCTGGATACCACCTTAGGCATAAATGTAGGATTTGTTCTCATGGACACTATCTTGATGGAAGATTAGGAAGGGTTGCACTGCCATTAATGCCTGTAGTTCAGAGACCCTTCTTGCTGAAGTTATTGCCAGCAGGAAAGCAGTCTTCCAGGATAAGTATTGTAATTCTGCTGTTGCTGCTGGTTCGAAAGGAGGAAGAGTCAGTTTTTCTAGCACAAAGTTCAAGTCCCATGCTGGCAATGGAGGTTTCACATTTTTAATTCTTCTCAGAAACTGTCTGAGCAGAGGATGCGAGAAGACAGGAGGATCCAAGCTGTATTCTGCTGAAATAGCTGATGCATGTATCTTGATGGAAGAGTAGGACAGGCCTGTATGGAAGAGCTCCGCCAAGTACTCCAGGATGTTGGCTATGTTCACCAGTGTCACATCTTGCCCTTTTGCAGTACTCCAGATGAGATATCTTTTCCATTTTGCTGCATAATTCTTTCTTGTTGAAGGTCTACGAGCCTCCAGGATTATGTCTTTAACCCTTTGGGATAAATTTGGGTTAATTGCTGTTATGTAATGTTCCAGGCAGTTAGCTGCACAGTTTTTAGGTTTGGATGCAGGATGTTGTAGTTGTTCTGTGTTAGCAGTAATGGGATCAGGGGCAGTGTCCATATTTGTTCCCGGGACATGCTCCTCAGCAGTGGATACCAATGTTGTCTTGGCCAGTCTGGGGCTATCAGAATGATCCTCGGACGTTCCTCTTTGATCTTCAGAAGCACCTTGTTCATCAAAGGAAGTGGAGGGAAGGCGTATGCTGTCAGGCTTTTCCAACTGAAAGATAGGGAGTCCACCTTCCAAGCAAGTGGGTGGTAAGTCCTTGTGCAGAATGTCTTCAACTGATGATTGAATGGGGATGCAAACAAGTCTATTTGTGGTAATCCCCATTCTCTTGTGATGGTTTTGAAGATGTCCGGATGCAGCATCCATTCGTGGGCATCTGTTGTAGTTCTGCTTAATATGTCTGCTAGAAAGTTTTCCTTCCCTGGTACATAAACTGCCTGTAACTGAATGTTGTAGCTCAGAGCCACATCCCATAGGTCCAGTGCCAGCCGGCATAGAGGGTATGAGTGTGTGCCTCCCTGTTTGTTGATGTACCACATAACTGTGGTGTTGTCTGTCCTTATCATCAACTGGCCTTCTTGGAGAAAAGGTCTGAATGCCTGGATTGCCAATTTTACTGCCATCATTTCTTTTAGATTTATGTGCAGATGCAGCTGGTCTTGAGTCCATAGGCCTTGAATACACTTCCCATTATGTGTGCCCCCCAACCGAGGTCTGAGGCATCTGTCGTGATGGTTTGTCTTGGTTGACTTTTGTAGAAGGGCAATCCTGTGTTTGATTGGCAGGCCTGAGCCCACCATAGGAACTCTTGCTTCAGGCATGGGATCATTGGAATTTTGGTTTCTAGGCTGTGCTGGTGCTGGGACCACAAATTCTTTAGGTACCACTGTAGCTTTCTCATATGCAGCCTGGCATGAGGGACCAGTATTATGCAGGATGCCATGAAGCCTAGAGCTTGTAGCACTTTTCTTGCAGTTAAATGGTTCTGCTTTGTTAATGCCAAGAAGTAGAGAGGAAGTTGCTCTTTCTTTTCTGTAGTTAGAAATGCCATTTGTTTTGATGTGTCCAGTTCTGCACCCAGAAAGGTTATTCTTTGGGATGGAATCAGCCTTGACTTTTTTGTACTGACTGTATATCCCAGGGCTTGCAGCAGGTAGATGGCTCTTTGTAAGTCTTCTGTTAAGTTTGTTTTTGTTGTCCGCTTGTATCAGGCAGTCGTCCAGGTAGGGATAGATTTGAATCCCCTGAAGTCTGCAATGAGCGATTACTGATGCCAGGCATTTCGTGAACACACTGGGCGCAGTAGATAAGCCAAAGGGCAATGCTGAGAATTGATAATGCTCTGATCCTGCAAGAAATCTGAGGTATCTTCTGCAAATTGGTCTTATGGGGACGTGCAGGTATGCCTCCTTGAGATCTAGAGTTACCAGCCAAGACTCCTTGCCCAGCATGGGAAGAAGCTGCTGTAGGGTCAGCATTTTGAATTTTGGAACAATGAGGAATTTGTTTAAAGCGGACAGATCTAGAATAGGCCTCCATTTGTTTTCTTTTCTTGGTACCAGGAAGAGTCTGGAGTAAAATCCCTTCCCTTGCTCCATAGATGGTACCTTTTCCACCGCTCTCATTTTTAATAATTGAGATATTTGTTTTAGAGCTTCTGTCCTTTGAGTAGGTGGTAGGTTCGGCATTCCTCTCTTTCCTGGTAGAGTATGGAAATGGAATCTGTAACCTTGGTCTATAGTTTGCAAAATCCATTTCTCTTGTAATGCAGTGCCAGTTTCTTGAAAATAAGGTTAGCTTTCCGCCTAAAGGTGCTTCTAGTTGTTCCCTGGTAGGCGGTGCCACCGCCAAGTCACTGTGATTGAGTTGTTGTAGTGGTGGTGGCTGTATCCGTGCCTCGTTGGTTGTTACCCTGCCACTGGCGACCCCCTGTAGGCACCCCTGGATTGGTTTCTGCCTCTAGAGCGCCTATTCCTGCCTCTTTGTGCCTTAGAGGAGTCTGGAAAGGACCAATTCTTGGAGGGCCAGTTCCTGCTAAACCTTGGAGGTTGAACTTGCAAGAAATCTTTCACTGTTTGCACAGATTTTGCTTTCTCTTACATCTTTTTTAGTACCTGCTGTGCAGGGGAACCAAATAAATTGACCTTGTCCATAGGTGCATCCAAAAGCTTAGATTTGACATGGTCTGGTAATGCCTGTTCTTTCAACCATGCATGCCTCCTGATAACTGTGCCAGTCATGGCTGATCTAAAGGAAGCCTCCAGTGCATCATAGCCACATTTTAAAGAATGGTTACTAACCTGCTGTATGTTATGTACCATTTCTTGAACATACTTTTTATCTAAAGATTCTTCAGAGGACAGCTTTTTAGTCAACTGGTCAAGCATAAACTCTTGATATTGAATCATATGAAATTGGCAGTTCAAAGCTCTAGCTGACAAAGTAGCAGAGGTGTAAACTTTTTTACCCCATCTCTCTAAGGACCTGGATTCCCTTTCAGAGGGGAGGGGGTTTTTAGAAGAAGTAGCTGCTACAGCTTTTGGACCCTGGGAGATAGTCTCTGGATCTGCAAAAGGAGCCTTATATAAGTGGTGATGAGTGTCCGGGACCCTGTAGTACCTATCGGGCTTAGCAGGAGCCGGAGGTAAAGTATCAGGAGCAGTGCAAGCATCATTAAATGCATCATCAACAACAGAAAGAACTGGAGGTATAGCTAAAGGCCTATGCTGTGGCAAATGTAGAAAGGTCCTAAGCCTTTTTCTAGAGTCTGAGAAATCTTGGCCCTGCCACTGAAAATGTTCCCTCATAGCATGCAAAGTTTCCCCAAAGGAAAATTCCTCAGGAGGAGAGGCTGAAGGGATGGACTCCTCAGCATCAGAGTCTTCGTAAGGAGAATAAGAAGCCTCTGGAGGGTCTGTATGTTCTGAGTCATCAGAGGAATCATCTGTGGATACTGGCGCAGGGGGCTCTGCTCTAGGCCTCTTTTCTGGAGGAGGGAGAGAGGCCCTGTCTGGATGAGGCTGGGCTCCACGAATTAAAGAGAAGAGATCCTCAGCCAAAGAAAGCATATGGGAGCTGGTGCTGGGCCTGTGAGAGGGGGGCTTGGCAGGCACAGGTTTTGATGCTTTGGCTGCTTTAGCCCTGGCAAAGGCCTTAATAAACATAGCTGGAGGAGGCCTAGCAGCTCCACGTGCAGGGGTAGAAATATCTAGGGGGATGGTGTCTGATAAATCCTGTGAAACCGCAACAGAAGGTTGGATTTCAGAAGCCGTTTCTACCAGGTTAGAAGAGGCCTCGGTAGAAGGCAAGTTATCGGCTGAAGAAAGAACCGCTTGCTCGGCTTCGGCCGAAACCGAGACACTCGTGGTTTGCTCCGCGGACCGCGAGTGTCGGTCCTTTTCTTTGCGTTTCTTGGTTATTTGCGTAGTCAGAGGATCCGACGGCATAATGTAGGCAAAATCGGAGCCGAAAATCTGTTCAGCAAAGTCCGATCGACGTCTAAGCGTCCGCCGGTTAAAAGAAGCACAGGCTAGACAAGATGCTACGTCGTGGTCTGGGCCTAAACAATGTATGCAATAGGAGTGGAAATCTTTATGAGGTATTTGTTTCCCACAAGATAAACAGTTATTAACTTTCTCTGACATCGGCTGAGGCAAGAAAGAGTCCCCAACGGGGTACTTAGCTTTATAGAAGTCTTTGAAGTAGCATTCGGTAGTAGTAATCTCTGGATCTGACCGACCGGCACTTGCGAACAGCTTCTGCTTCGGGCGCCACGCGGCAAGAAAGACTGAGGAAAATGGCGTCGGCTGATGCCTTTATACCCGAATAACTGCCGCAATGACGTCGGGTGAAGTGCGACACCAGCCGAAGCCGGACCCAGACTTTGGAATCCGGCCGACCGAAGGGCTGCCTGACGACAGGACAACCCATTTGTAAAGACTGCAGATGCATCCTTGAAGGACATCACAGGAAGCATCATCACGTTCAAATACTAAAAAATCATCTCAACTCTTCCTGGCTATGTTCCCTCTCTATAACATAACCTCTTCACTCTCCTTATATGATTACTAAACTCCTATTTCTTTTGATACTAATGACTGACTATACTTTCTCCATATTTATTTTTATCTTCACTTGTTGATACTGGTACAATAATACTGATTAATATATCTGTTTATATCTTTCTGATGGACTTCATTGAATTCTGCTTTAATGTATATTTTCTGTATATATTACTGTAATCAAACTAAATTCTTCCTTTTATATATATATTCTGTATATGTTACTGTATTTACCATCTGTAACACTATTTCTACTTCTGCACCAATTAATGTTTATATTTTTTCTGCATCTATGTTCTTGTTGGAGCTTTTCTCCCTGGGCCTCCGCAGAAAATAGGCTCTTTTAGGCCCAGTGGACTTTCCCGGTAAACAAATGCAATAAATAAATAAATAAAATTAATTAAAAATCTGGGCCACTGTCTTACAGAAGACAGGGAAAGTGCAGCTGTGTACAATTACCATAAATGTAGATGTTGAGTTTATTCACTGTTGCAGTCATTACATTTGGGTAATCTGCTGGCAGGTTGACCTCAGTCGGTCTGATTAACAAAGTCTTGGGTCCTGCGTCTGTTGCTGTCCATTCTTCCATGACGTCAGGTCGTCAGGGGGTATAAAACATCCAGCCGACGCCATTACATCAGATGTTCATCGTGCATACAGCTGCAGTCATAACAGATGGGTTCTCCTGCCGTCAGGCGGGTCCTCGGTCGGCCGAATTCCAAAGTCTAGGTCCGGCGTCGGTTGTCGTCGCTTCTTCCCTGACGTCAGTGCGACAGGGTTATAAAAGAACCAGCCGACGCCATTTTCTTCAGTCTTTCTTGCCGCGCGGTGCCCGAAGCAGAAGCAGTTCGCAAGTGCCAGTCGGCCAGCTCCTGAGATTACGAAAAATTTGGAACGAAGTCTAATTAAAAGTTAAGTACCCCATTGGGGAAACTTTTTCTTGCCTCAGACCGATGTCAGACAAAGTTAATAATTGTATTTCTTGTGGGAAGCAAATACCGCATAAGGATTTCCATTCCCTCTGTATACCTTGTTTAGGCCCAGACCACGACGTCTCGGTCTTTCGCTTTTGTGCTACATTCAACAAACGCACTATTAAGCATCGGGCGGAGTTCGCCAAGCATTTTGGGAAAGCATTTAACTATACTATGTCGTCGGATACTCCCGACTCCGGTTTTGTCTAAAAAACGCAAGGACAAGGACCGACACTAGAGGTCCGCGGCCTCTACCGACACCACGCCAAAGGCGACTACACGTGGTCCGGTTCTCAGCGGGGCACCTACGCAGCCCCTGATTACAGACGACATCTTTGGCGGTGTCTCCTGTACCTGAGGTCGCAGGCTCCTCGGCCCACACCCTGACTACAGATACCGAAGCCACGCTTGGCGTTGAAACACAGAAAGTGGATAGGTCCACCTCCACTCAAGGTGTCTTCAGACCTTCCTCTTCTTTCTCCATCAACGCTTTCATCAAGTCTAAAGCTACCATGCACCCTAAGAGACCAGCAACACAGGGCCCATCTCCAGGCCCCATGCCTAAGAAACAGATGCTTAAAATGGCTGAGGATTTAATTACTCTAATCAGAGGTTCTCAGCCACCTCCGGACAAAAGACCTAGAGTGGAGGAAGATTCCCCCTCCTCTGATCAGGGCTCCATTATTTCAGAGCACTCTGATTATCAGGAACAGTCTTACTCCCCTCTTGAAGACTCTGCTGCAGAGGAATCTATTCCTTCTGTATCCCCCCCTGAGGATTACTCATTTGGTGAAACTCTGCATACCTTAAGGGAACACTTTCACTGGGAAGGCCAGGATTATTCAGATTCCAAGAAAAGGCTCAGGGAATTTCTTTTGTTACCCCAGCACAGGCCTCTGGCTATACCTCCTGTCCTGGACATCCTAGATGATGTTTATTCGGAGGCCTGCCTTAACCCGGACTCTCTTCCTCCAGCTCCAGTTAAGCCTGACAGGTACTACAGGGTTCCTAACTCACACCAATTTCTATACAAAAGCCATGCTGCTGACCTAGAAACCATCCCACAGGGGCCCAAGGGAGTTAAGGCCTCCATTGCCAAAAACCCATTGCCTTCCGAGAGAGATTCCAGATCCTTAGAAAGGTAGGGAAAAAAGGTATATACCTCGGCTACCTTATTCCATGAGGGCCTTAAACTGTCAGTTTCATATGCTAAAATACCAACAGTTTCTGTTATCTCAATTGAAAAGTAGAATGTCACAACCTGAACAACCAGACATGAAGGAGTTGCAGGATTTGATGCATAGTGCAGAACAAGTGGGTAAACATACCATACAATGTGGTTTTGATGCTCTAGAGGCCTCATGTAGCGCTGCTGTTACAGGCTCAGTCATACGTAGGCATGCCTGGCTCAAGGAACAAGCCTTGCCTGACCATGTCAAAGCTAAATTACTAGACGCCCCTCTTCAAAAGGATGTACTACTTGGGGCAAATGCTGAGGAAGTATTACGGAAAATGGAGGAAAAGGCTAAATCAATGCAAACTGTGAAAGAATTTCTGCAGGTTCAACCCCCACGTTTTAGTAGAAATTGGCCTTCCAAAAACTGGTCCTTTCCTGCCACAGACAGACCCGAAAGAGGCAGATATAGGCGCCAGAGGGGCAGAGGACAAACACAAGGCTCATACAGAGGCAGACAATGGCAAGCTCCTACACAAAGAGGTGGTGAGGACAACTCGCAATCTTTCAGAAAGCAAAACCAATGACTTTCCCCTTTGCATGCCAACCAGGTCTCAAATGGCAGCCCCCTTAGGAGGAAAGCTGGCACTATTCTCAAAAAATTGGCATATTGTCACAAAGGACAAACGGATCCTGAACATTATAAACAGAGGCTACAAATTCCATTTTCATACCCTTCCAAAAATGAAAGGCATGCCAAACCTGCCACACAATCAAAGGGCAGAGGCACAAAAGCAAATTTCAGGTCTTATAAACATGAAAGCTATTCAAGAGGTACCTACACACGAACAAGGTGAAGGTTTTTATTCCAGGCTATTTCTGGTGCCAAGGAAGGGAAAAGACTGGAGACCTATTTTGGATCTATGCATCCTAAACACGTTCCTACTCATTGAAAAATTCAAGATGCTCACTCTAAAGCAACTTCTTCCCATGCTGGGCAAGGAGTCTTGGCTGGTAACATTGGACCTCAAGGAGGCATACCTGCATGTCCCAATCAGACAAAATTGCAGAAGATACCTCAGATTTCTTGCAGGTTCAAACCATTATCAATTCTCTGCATTGCCCTTTGGTTTATCTACTGTGCCCAGAGTATTCACGAAATGCCTGGCATCAGTAATTGCCTACTGCAGACTTCAAGGGATACAAATATACCCTTATTTGGACGACTGCCTGATCCAAGCGGACAGCAAGCACATTCTTCTGAAACATCTGGCTTATGTAATAATGTTATTAAACTCTCTAGGATACACAGTCAACAAAGAGAAATCAAGACTAATACCCTCTCGGAAGATAATTTTCCTGGGTGCCAATTTGGACACAAACACCCAGATGGCCTACCTCACGCCAGAGAAGCAAGGGCAACTCAATATTTCAGAACACTGGCAAAATGCACCAGGCTGACTGCAAGGAAAATCCTGCGGGCTCTGGGATTCATGGCATCTTGCATCTTACTAATCCCATGTGCAAAGCTGCATATGAGAAAAAGTACAGTTTTGTACCTACCATAAATGTAGATGTTCGAAGATCCACATTGCTGCAGTCCTTACACTTGGGTAGTCCGCTGTCCTCGGTCGGCCCGAATATCAAAGTATAAGGCTGACGTCGGTCAAGGCGCATTAGACTGACATCAGGACGTCAGGGTACAAATGCGCATGACCGACGTCATATCCTCAGTCTTTTCTTGCCCCAGATGTCAGAAGACCCTAAAAAGAAAGGTCAAAACCAAAAGACAGCAAACAACCAGCCAACCACCCTTGCACTAATAATATGTACAATATATACAATATACACAATATGTACAACCCACACCACACAACCGCCTCTAACTACAGAGGGGAAGGAGGGAGGGTAAATTGGACTGCAGCAATGTGGATCTTCGAACATCTACATTTATGGTAGGTACAAAACTGTACTATGTTCTTCATCTCACATTGCTGCAGTCCTTACACTTGGGTAGAATCCCAAAGCAGAGATAAGGGAGGATGGCAAAACTATAAAGAAGCAGGAGCTGCCAAAATGCCCTGTAAAATAGCAGTGGCAAAACCAGCCCTAGATTTAGAGTAAAGTGGAAGGTGATAATGTTTAGAGAAAGTATGCACTGAACTCCAAGTAGCTGCCTCCAAAATATCTTTAGTTGCCACCCCCCTTAAAAAAGCTGTCAGTGGCAGTAGCCCTAGTGGAATGAGGCCTAATCCCAGCTGGAATCTCCTTGCCATGATGGGAATAACAGAAAGCAATGCAAAACCCAATCCACTTTGAAATAGTTTGTTTTGACACAGGCTTGCCCTGAGAACTCAAAGCAAAAGAAACAAATAACTGCTGAGACTGTCTGAACCCCTTAGTTCTGCTCAAATAATATCGCAACTGCCTGTGTACATCTAAAGTGTGCAAAATCTTTTCCCCTTTATTTTGGGGATTTGCATAAAAAGTAGGCAAATGAATAGTCTGGTTTAAAGCCACACTAGAAACCACTTTAGGCATAAAGGAAGGATTAGTACGTAAAGATACCCTATCCTTATGGAAAATTAAGAAAGGCTCAACCGCCATAAGGGCCTGCAATTCAGAAACCCTTCTTGCAGAGGTGATGGCCAACAAAAAAGCAGTCTTCCATGATAAATATTTCAACTCGGTAGTAGCTGCAGGCTCAAAAGGTTGTAGAGTGAGTTTCTCCAACACAAAATTGAGATCCCAAGCAGGAGTAGGAGCTCTCCGTGGGGGTCTTATATTCTTTGCCCCTCTAAGGAATTGCTTAAACAAAGGATGAGAAAACAATGGTGGGTCACAGTCATAGTGAGCCGAAATTGCTGCAGCGTGAACCTTAATAGAAGAGAAGGACAAACCTTCGTCCAATAACTCAGTAAGATATTGAAGAGCCACACTTAAATTAGGCTCAGAAACATCAAAATCCTTTGCTGCACTCCAAAATAAAAATCTCTTCCATTTATCTGCGTACACTTTCCTTGTACTAGGCCTTCTAGCTTCCAAAATAACATCCAAAACTTGCTGTGGAAGTTGAGACCCTTTATGATTCAAAACAGAATATGCCAGGCTGTTAGGTGAAGAGAGTGAAGCTTGACATTGAGTAAATGACTGTTCTCCTGAGACAACAGGTGTGGAATCAAAGGCAAAGGCCATGGAGGCTCCCGTACCAGACTTCTCAGTAATGGGTACCAGTGCTGTCGAGGCCAATCTGGAGCTACTAAAATCATCTTTGGCTTGTCCTGTCTGACCTTTAGAAGTACCTTTGGGAGGAGAGGCAGAGGTGGAAAGGCATACACATGAAGATTGCTCCAATTGAAAGAAAGAGCATCCACTTTCCAAGCTGTGGGATGAAACCTTTTGTGCAAAACTTTGGCAGCTGGTGGTTTAGTGGAGAAGCGAACAGATCTATGTCTGGAGTTCCCCATGACACTGTCAATTTCTGAAATACATGAGGATCCAATTTCCACTCGTGGGGATCCATAATTTGTCTGCTCAACACATCTGCTAAGGAGTTCTGTGCTCCCAGCAGAAACCTTGCCTGAAGATTTAGCTGTAAACTGAGAGCAGTCTCCCACAAAATCATTGCTTGCCTGCATAGCGGATAAGAATGTGTTCCCCCTTGCTTGTTGATGTACCACATGACAGTTGTGTTGTCTGTTAGAATCAACACCTGCCCTGGAAGAAGTAAATCCTTGAAAGCTATTAATGCAAACTGGACTGCTAACATCTCCTTCAAGTTGATATGTAGATGTTGTAGTCTGGCAGGCCACTTGTCTTGTATCCACTTTCCATTTAGATGAGCTCCCCAAGCTTTGTCTGAGGCATCTGTCGTTAGAATCTGACTCGCCTCTGGCCGGGTCACAGAGAGTCCCTTGTTTAGGTGACATTCCTGAGCCCACCACAAAAATTCCTTTTGAATGCAAGGTATTATCTGAATGACAGTGTCTAGATCCTGGCAGTGCTGTGTCCATACATTTTTGAGATACCATTGTAGCTTCCTCATATGCAGTTTGGCATTGGGAAGCACCAGAATACAAGATGCCATGAACCCCAAGGCTTGAAGGACTGTCCTTGCAGTCAGCCTGGACTGATGAGACAACTGATGAAAGTAAAGGGAAAGATTTCTTTGTTTGTCCGGGGTCAAAAAGGCCATCTGGGATGCTGTATTCAGTCTTACACCCAGAAAGCACATGTCCTGAGAGGGTACTAGACTGGACTTTATTTCGTTCACAGAATACCCCAGGCATCTTAGCACTGCTATCACATATTCCAAATGATGAAGAAGCTCGTCCCTTCCTTGAGCTAGAATCAGGCAATCATCCAAATAAGGGTAGATCTGTATTCCTTTTAGCCTGAAGTAAGCTATCACTGGAGCCAGAACTTTGGTGAACACTCTGGGCGCAGTAGATAAGCCAAAGGGCAATGCAGAGAACTGATAATGAGAAGTCCCAGCCCGAAAACGCAGATACTTCCTGCAACTCAGTCTGATAGGAACATGAAGGTAAGCTTCCTTGAGATCCAAAGTTACCATCCAATGATCTTTGCCCAGCAGAGGTAAAAGCTGTTGTAACGTCAACATTTTGAACTTGGGAATGTCCAGATAAGTGTTGAGGATAGATAAATCCAAAATTGGTCTCCACGTGTTCCCCTTCTTTGGTACTAGGAACAGGCGAGAATAAAATCCTAGGCCCACTTCTGGCATAGGGACCGGCTGTATGGCCCCTATTTGAAGTAGCAGAGAAATTTGTTTGTGAGCCTCTATTCTTTGCTGAGGAGGAGCGTCTGGCATGCCTTTGAAAGGAGGCAAGGTATGGAAATAAAACCTGTAACCTTGGTGAATGATATCCAATACCCATCTGTCTTGGGTAATTAAACTCCAATTTTCCTTGAAAAGTGCCAACCTTCCTCCCAAAGGTGCTGCCAGACGAGAAGGCTCTGGCAGCTGAAAAGGTAGGTCATTGGGTCTGTTTACGAAAGGACTGACCCCTGCCCTCACCCGAAGACTGTGCAGGTGAACTCCCTGTTCTAGGCCTGAAAGAGCCCTGAGCTCTGCCTCTACCACGTCTAGATCTACCCCTAGACTGGGAATCATAAGAAGGATACGTCCACCCCTTGGTAGGCCAATTTCTACTAAACTTGGAGGCTGAACCTGCAAAAAATCTTTAACAGTCTGCATAGACTTAGCCTTGTCTTCCATTTTCTTTAAGACTGCCTCAACAGGTGAACCAAACAACACATCAGATTGTAAAGGAGCATCTAAAATCCTTGTCTTAACATGGTCAGATAAATTCTGATCCCTCAGCCAGGCGTGCCTGCGAAGAACTGACCCAGTGGCAGCCACCCTAGACGAGGCCTGTACAGCATCAAAACCACATTGCAAAGAATGCTTACCCACCTGTTCAGAAACATGTACTAAATCTTGTAACTCTGTACACTCAATACCTTCCGCCAGAGCATCTACCTTAGACTTCAATTGAGAAAGTAGATAGTTTTGGTATTTCAACATGTGAAACTGGCAATTCAAAGCTCTCATAGCTAGGGTGGAAGAAGTATAGACTTTCTTTCCCCATCTATCCAAAGCCCTGGCCTCTTTATCTGGAGGAACCGGATTTTTAACAACAGAAGCCTTAACACCCTTAGGCCCCTGACTAACAGTTTCTGGGTCCGCCCTGGGACTCTTAAAAGATACTTATGAGCTTCAGGCACCCTGTAATACCTATCCGGTTTAACAGGAGCAGGAGGCAAAGAATCAGGATTAAGAGAAGCCTCTGCAAACACATCTTCCACAACATCCAGAACAGGAGGTATAGCCAAAGGCCTATGCTGGGGTAAGAACAGAAATTCCCTAAGCCTTTTCCTAGAATCAGAGAAGTCCTGACCTTCCCACTTAAAATGCTCCCTCATGGAATGAAGAGTCTCTGAAAAAGAAAAATCCTCAGGAGGAGAAGCAGAAGGAGTAGAATCATCCACATCAGAATCAGAATAAGGAGAATACTCCTGCAAGTCTTCAGCCGAAGACTCTGAAACATCCGAAGCCTGCTCAAAACTCCCCAACTCAGGTTCCACCCTAGGTCTCTTATCAGGAGGGGGCAAAGAACCTCTAATCAAAGTAATCAAATCTTCTGCCATTTTAAGCATATGCTTCTTGGGCACAGATCCTGAAGAACTAGGAGTGACACCAACTGAAGCTAAACCTGGCCTGCCTCTGGGAGAAGCCTTGGAAACAGAAGGAGAGGGCCTAACCACCCTAGGAAGGGAGGGGAGTACAGTAACCTGAGAAGCCCCTTCAGCCTGACCTGCCTCCTGAGAGGCCACATCCTGCAATAACAATGTCTCCCCCTGGGACTCCAGAGAAACCTCCGGCAGAACCACTGGCTCCACCGACACCTCTAAAGAACCGGCGTCCGGTACGGATGACTCTTCCTGCCTGGGCTTAGCTGCTTTGTCCTTGCGCTTCTTCGAAGAAGCGGACGTCGGAGTATCCGACGGCATATTATAATTGCACCGCTTCCCAAAGACTAGCCTGGCACATTCTAACCTTCTCTTAATAGTGCGCTTATTGAATCTAGCACAAAAGCGACACCCAACAACGTCGTGCTCAGGCCCTAAACAAGGAATACACAAAGTATGGTAATCTCTATGCGGTAGCTGTTTCCCACAAGAAATACAATTATTCACTTTTTCTGACATCCGGTAAACCACTGAGGCAAGAAAAAACTAAAATATTCCCCAACGGGGTACTTAGCCAACTTTGACTCGGTCTGAAACTCCGAATTCGAAAAATTTCAGAACGCCGAACGGCACTTGCAACGCTGCTTCTGCATCGGACCATGCGGCAAAAAAGACTGAGGATATGACGTCGGTCATGCGCATTTGTACCCTGACGTCCTGATGTCAGTCTAATGCGCCTTGACCGACGTCAGCCTTATACTTTGATATTCGGGCCGACCGAGGACAGCGGACTACCCAAGTGTAAGGACTGCAGCAATGTGAGATGAAGAACATCTACAATGGTACCTAAAAAACATATGGTCTCAACACAGCCACAGTTTGGAAACAATAATATCACTAATTCCATGTCTGCAAAAGGAATTTCTGTGGTGGGCTCAAGCATGCCAAACAAACACAGGTCTTCCATTCAGCAAGCATCAAGCAAATCAAGTCATCACAACAGACGCCTCGGACTATGCCTGGGGGGCGCACATGACAGACCGGTGCATTCAGGGCAAATGGACCCAAAAAGAAAAGCACCTTCACATAAATCAAAAAGAAATGCTAGCAGTGATAAATGCTATTATAGCTTTCAAGGACCTTCTACATCCAGGCCAGCTATTAATAAGAACAGACAACACCACAGTTATGTGGTACATAAGCAGGGAAGAACACATTCTTATCCCCTATGCAGACTGGCCATGTCACTTTGGAACATGGCCATGGACTTACGAATGGAACTACAAGCACAGTACTTGCCAGGCAAGGAAAACATGCTGGCAGACAACCTAAGCAGGAATATGACAGATCCACACGAATGGAAGTTGCATCCAAAAGTTTTTACAGAAATAATCCAAGAATGGGGAAGGCCAGACATAGATCTCTTTGCCTCCCACAAAAATCATCAATTGACAAAATTCTGCTCAAGGATCTTCCATCCAAAGGCCTGGAGAGTGGACGCTCTCTCTTTCAGTTGGACATCAATGACAGTTTATTCCTTTCCACCTCTTCCTCTGCTGCCCAAAGTCCTATTGAAGACCAGAGCAGACAGACCAAAGATGATCCTCATTGCTCCAGACTGGCCAAGGCAACACTGGTACCCACTCCTGAGGAGCCTGACGCATTCCCCACCATGGACACTGCCTCTAATGCCTCTTCTTCTGACTCAGCACAGTTTCAAAACTCTTCACAGTCAGCTGAAAACACTCAATCTAGCCGCATGGAAGATTCCTTAGCATCACAGCAGGCCCTGCTCTCCAAGGAGGTGCAGGATGTCATTTTGGAGGCCACAAGGCCATCAACTAGAAAAGCATACTCTGCAAAATGGAAACGTTTTTGTGTTTGGAATGAGAAAAAGGGCCAGTGCCCTGGAAAACTGAATTTACCTCAAATACTACAATATTTGTCTGAACTGCTAAGCAGTGGACTTTCGTTCTCCTCCATCAAAATCCATGCCTCAGCCATTTCTGCAGAATACAACACTGATCCACCTTTATTCTCTCACCCCCTATTAAGACAGTTCCTCAGAGGGGCTAAGAATTTAAGACCTCCAAGAAAACAACCAATACCTGCTTGGGACCTTAATTTCATTCTGGAAAAACTGACTTTGCCTCCTTTTGAGCCAGCTGCCTCATCAGATTTACAATATTTGTCCTGGAAAACAGCTTTCCTTCTGGCTATCACTTCAGCTCGTAGAGTTTCAGAACTACAGGCTCTTATGGCTGTCCAGCCTTTTATCATCTTCCATCAGGACAGAGTTTCATTACGTACCAACCCGTCCTTTATGCCTAAAGTGGTATCCAGGGTAGCTTTAAATTAGGCCATACATTTACCTACTTTTTATCCTAATCCTCAAAACAAAGGGGAGAGATTACTGCATTCCCTGGACATCCACAGACAACTGCGTTATTATTTGGACAGAACAAAACCTTTCAGAAAATCAGAACAGCTTTTTGTGGCCTATGCGGTAGGAGCTCAAGGAAAGTCAATATCCAAACAGACCATCTCAAAATGGATAGCCCTCTGCATACGCTTTTGCTATTCCTTTCATGGCAAAACTGTACATACAGGCATTAGAACTCATTCTACCAGGGCCACAGCCACCTCTGCAGCCTTCCTCAGAGGAGTTCCTACCAAGGATATTTTAGAAGCAGCCACTTGGACTTCTGTGCATACCTTCTCCAAGCACTACAACCTACCATTATACTCCAAATCTAGAGCAGGCTTTGCCACTGCAGTCTTGCAGGGCATTTTGGCTCCTCCTAGCTCCACCTAGTGCCTACCACCCTTTTCTTAGCTTTGGGATTCTACCCATCTGTTATGACTGCAGCTGTATGCACGATGAACATAGTACAGTTTTGTACCTACCATAAATGTAGATGTTCGAGTGCTAATACAGCTGCAGTCCAGGTTTCCCTCCCTCCTTCCCCTCTAGGGGTATTCTTTTATGGTGTATTTGCTTGCGACTACTGGTCTTTGATTATATTGCATTGCATTGTTACATAATTTTATGTATTGCCGTCTTCCTGGGGGCACCTGACATCTGGGGCAAGAAAAACTGAAGAAAATGGCGTCGGCTGGTTCTTTTATACCCCTGTTGCACTGACGTCAGGGAAGAAGCGACGACAACCGACGCCGGACCTAGACTTTGGAATTCTGCCAACCGAGGACCCGCCTGACTGCAGGAGAACCCATCTGTTATGACTGCAGCTGTATTAGCACTCGAACATCTACAATTATGGTAGGTACAAAACTGTACTTTTTTCTTGCCCCAGATGTCAGGGGCCCCCCAAATGGGGAGCAAAAAAAAAAAAAAAAAAATATATATATATATATGGGAACACTTCACATAATCGAATTACTGAAATCTCGAATTTGGTATAGTCGAGACCATATGATCAAGATTTCAGTAAATCGAATATGTGTAGTGTTTAAAAATAAAAGTTTACTTACCTTAATACATTGCGTGCACACAGAGGCAAGGATTCTTGTACACTCTGTGTGTACATAATGTTTTATTTTTTTTTGCGGTGTTGACAGGAAATGAGAAATCTCCCGTTTTGCGCTTCCGCATACAGCAAGATGGGAGATTTCATTCCCCACTGTAGCGATCTTGGAGTTGGTATATTTAAGTAGAGGGTGCAGGAAGCCCCTGCAAAAGCGAAGTTTGTCTTTTTTTTTTTTTTTTTGGTTTCATTTCAGAAGTTCGAGTTTACGAAACTCGATATTTTGGTTTCGGTTATTTACAGTTCGAGATTTTGTAAATTCGAGCTTCTGAAGTGAATCCATATATACATATATATATATATATATATATATATACACACACACATATATATATATATATATATATATATATATATATGTATTTAATATAAAACACAAAACCTATACCTCCAACAAAAAGCAAATACACCAAAAAGGCTTTTAAAGATAATAACAGAAATGAGAGGTATAGTTAGAGAAAAACGGGGATGGAAGGAGGGTAACCAGGACTGCAACAGTGAATACACTCGAACATCTACATTTACAGTAAGTGTACACAACTGTAGTATTTTCTTCGTATTTCACTGTTGCAGTCATTAAATTTGGGTAGAATACCAAAGCGATGCTTGGGAGGATGAATTTATACAGCATTAGGAGCAGCTATAAGGCCCTGCAGGAAAGCAGTGGCAAAGCCTGCTCTGGATTTAGAGAAGAGAGGTAAATGGTAATGTTTGGTGAACGTATGAACTGAGCTCCAGGTAGCAGCTTCTAGAATGTCTCTGGTAGGAACCACTCTGAGAAAGGCTGCAGAAGTAGATGCAGCCCTGGTGGAATGAGATCTGATCCCCTTGGGGACAGGTTTACCATGGTGTATACAGCAGAAACAAATACAATGGCTTATCCATTTGGAAACAAGTCTGCTTTGAAATAGCGTTTCCCTCTGCCCCTGCAGCAAATGCCACCAATAGTTGTTCAGATTTTCTTAGAGATTTTGTCCTGTTTAAGTAGAATCTTAGTTGTCTGTGTACATCCAATGAATGCAGAATCCGTTCACCCTTTTTCTGTGGATTTGGGAAAAAAGTTGGCAGATGAATGGTCTGATTAAGGGCCACACTAGATACCACCTTAAGCATAAAGGATGGATTGGTCATGACAGCCACCCTGTTCAGGTAAAACGTAATGAAAGGTTCCACTGCCATAAGAGCCTATAGTTCTGAAATCCTTCTATCTGAATTGACTGCTAAAAGAAAAGCTGTTTTCCAAGAGAGAAATTTTAGGTCCGCAGTAGCAGCTGGCTCAAAAGGAGGTAGAGTGAGTTTTTCAAAACAAAACTGAGGTCCCATGCATGAGTAGGTGCTCTCCTGGGAGGTCTTAAATTTTGGCCCCTCTGAGACACTGCTTTAGCAGAGGATGAGAAAAGAGGAGAGGCTCTGTGTTGTAATGAGCTGAAATGGCAGGGGCATGGATTTTTATAGAAGAAAAAGATAGGTCCTTGTGAAGCATCTCAGTTAAGTATTACAGAATCTGAGGAATATTGGGCATTGCTGGGCTTATTCCTTGGTGCTTGGTTCCAGGCACAGAATCTTTTCCATTTGTCAGCATAAGATTTTCTAATACTAAGCCTTCTAGCCTCCAAAATGACATCCATCACAGGTTTGCTGAAAGGTGTAAAGGGTGAAATTAGTTGATTAGCCACGCTGCAAGATTCAAAGTTTGGAGCTGAGTGTGCAGAATTTGACAGCTCTGCTGAGACGGTAGTTAAGGTGTCTGAGGCAGGTGCCACGGAGGAAGGTGTGACACATTGTGCAGGAGTGGGTATTAGTGTTGGCGAGGCCAGTCTGGAGCAATCAGGATAATTTTTGGTTTGTCCTACCTGACTTTTAGTAGGACTTTGAAGAGCAGAGGCAGAGGGGAAAGGAATAGACTGATATGTTTTTCCAGCTGAAGGATAGAGCACCCAATTTCCAAACTTTTTTGTGATGAATTCTTGTGTAGAATTTGTCCAACTGATAGTTTTGGGGTGAGGCAAAAAGATTTATGTCTGGGCTCCCCCATGTTGAAAATTTGTGGTTCCAGTTTCCATTCATGTGGGTCCATAATATTTCTGCTTAGTTTGTCTGCCAGAGTATTTTGCTTTCCTGGCAGGAATTGAGCTTGTATATGTATTTTGATAAGTCAAGGCCGTGTTCCACAATGCCATGGCTAGTCTGCAAAGGGGGTAGGAATATGTACCCCCCTGCTTATGTACCACATTACTGTGGTGTTGTCTGTCTTTATCAGTAATTGTCCTGGATGAAGGTAGTCCTTGAAGGCTGTCAGAGCATTCTGTACAGCTAGCATCTCTTTCTGATTGATATGGGCTCCATTTGCCCTGAATGCATCTCCCTGCCAGATGCGCCCCCCCCCCCCCAAGCATAGTCTGATGTCTCTGTAGTCAGGGTTTGGGCGGCAGGGGGTGGAATGAATGACAGTCCCTTGTTTTGGTGGCAGGCCTCTGCCCACCATAGGAACTCTAGTTGCAGGCAAGGTATGATAGGAATCATTGTTTCCAGGCTGTGACAATGTTGACTCCATAAGCTTTTTAGGTACCATTGAAGTTTCCTCATATGCAGTCTTGCATACGGAATTAGAAGGATGCAGGAGGCCATGAACTCTAAGGCATGCAGAATTTGCCTTGCAGACAGCTGGGTTTTGGTGGCCACCTGTTTGAAATAAATCAATTGAATTTGCTTTTCTGGCATAAGGTAAGTCATCTGGGCAGTTGTATTCAAGCTTGCACCCAGGAATTTAATTTTTTGAGAGGGTACCAGTTGGGATTTCTTTTCGTTTATGGTGTACCTTAGACAAGTTAGAACCCTTTTTACAAACGCCAGATGTTTCAGAAGAGTATCCTTGTTTTCTGCCTGAATTAGACAATCTTCCAGGTATGGATAAATTTGAATATTCCTTTGCCTGCAAAATGCAATTACTGGTGCCAAGCACTTTGTGAAGACCCTGGGCACAGTAGATAAGCCAAAAGGCAGTGCAGAGAACTGGTAATGCAAGTAACCTGCTTTGAAGCGGAGGTATCTTCTGCAAGACTCCCTGATTGGGATATGCAGGTAAGCCTCAAGTCTAGAGTTACCAACCAGGCATCCTTGCCCTAGCATAGGCAATAACTGTTGAAGAGTCAGCATCTTGAATTTTGGAATGTCCAGAAATGTACTTAGATTGGATAAGTCCAGAATTGGACGCCATGATTTGTCTTTTCTGGGTACCAGGAAAAGTCTTGAATAGAAGCCTTGTCCCTTTTCTAGTACTGGTTGAATAGCCCAGCCATATTCTCGAGGGACATAACTTGTTTCTGGGCCTCTGCCCACTGATTTGGAGGCAGATCTGGCCATCCGTTTGGGATTGGCAACGTGTGGAAATGAAATCTGTATCCCTGGGATACTATATTTAAAACCCATTTGCCCTGGGTAATCAGTTGACAGTTTCGTGCATGAAGTGCCAGTTTTCCCCCAAAGGGGTGGCCAAAAGATAACTGCTATGTGATTGCAGTGGGAAGTCATTGAGACTGTTTACCATAGGGAGGTGCCTTGTTGCTTCCAGATTTGGATGTAGAGGTACCCCCCCATTGCTTTGTTCGAAAAGTTCCTTGTGACTGAAACCTGGAGCCTTTGGAATGTCTGCGTTTGACCTGAGCGGCTTTAGTGGGTACTGGAAAGGACCAGTTCTTAGTAGGCCAGTGCCTACTAAACCTGGGTGGCTGCACTTGTAAGAAATCTTTCACAGTTTGCATAGATTTAGCTTCATCTTCCATCTTTTTCAAAACTTCTTCAGCCTTATTACCAAATAGACTGTCCTGTTATAAAGGAGCATCCAACAATTTTGCTTTAACATGGTCAGGGAGACTTTGCTCCTTGAGCCAAGCATGCCTTCTTATCACACATCCAGTTACAGCAGCCCTGCAAGAGGCCTCCAAGGAATCAAAACCACATTGCAAAGTATGTTTTCCAACTTGTTCAGCTGAATGTAATAAATCCTGCAACTCTTTATTTTCCACAGTCAGAAATCAACATAATTTTCTGTTTAAGTAAGCCCATGACATTCTGTTGATATTTAAGCATATGAAATTGACAGTTTAAAGCCCCGATTGCCAAGGTTGCAGATGTGTAAACCTTCTTACCCCATCTATCCAGTGCTCTGGAATCTCTGTCAGAAGGGGTAGGATTTCTAGCAGTAGAGGCCTTAACGCCCTTGGGACCGTGAGAAATGGTTTCAGGGTCAGCAGTAGGGTGTTTGAAAAGGAATTTGTGGGAGTCAGGAACCCTGTAATATCTGTCTGGCTTACTAGGAGCCGGAGGCAGGGAATCAGGAATCATACTGGATTCTGAGAAAACATCAACAATGTCTAGAAAGTACAGTTTTGTACCTACCATAAATGTAGATGTTCGAGTGTCTTCACTGCTGCAGTCATTACACTTGGGTTATCCTGCCGTCAGGCGGTCCCGCAGTCGGCCAGAGTTCCAAAGTCTTGGTCCAGCATCGGTTGCTGTCGCTTCTTCCCTGACGTCAGTGCGCCAGGGGTATACAAGATGCAGCCGACGCCATTTTCTTAAGTTTTTCTTGCCGTAGATGTCAGGTGCCCCTAAAAGGATAGGCAATACATATTGCTTACAAAACATACATAAGGTAAAAACATAACCTTTAGTAGCCAGCAAATACACCACATAAAAAGTATAGTGTAGAAAGATATAAGTAAGACCCAGCTAAGAAAGAGGAGAAGGCAGTTGGGTAACCAGGACTGCAGCAGTGAAGGCACTCGAACATCTAAATTTGTGGTAGGTACAAAACTGTACTATGTTCATCATGTTTCACTGCTGCAGTCATTACACTTGGGAAGAATCCCAAAGCTGAGTCAGGGTGGCTGGTTCTAGAGAGGATTTGGTGTGGCTATGATGCCCTGCAGCACTGCAGTGGCAAAGCCAGCTCTGGATCTGGAGTAAAGAGGCAAGTGGTAATGCTTGGTAAAGGTGTGCACTGAACTCCAAGTTGCAGCTTCCAAAATGTCCTTGGTAGGTACTCCTCTAAGATAGGCAGTAGAAGTTGCAGTTGCCCTGGTGGAATGTGGTCTAATGTTAGCTGGTACAGGCTTCCCATGCTGTGTGTAGCAGAACCGGATACAGTGTCCTATCCACTTTGAAATGGTCTGCTTTGAAATAGCCTTTCCCTGAGATCTTGCAGCATAGGATACAAACAATTACTCAGTTTTCCTGAAAGCTTTTGTTTTGTCCAAATAGAAGCGTAATTGTCTGTGTATGTCCAAGGAATGTAAAATTCTCTCCCCTCTATTCTGGGGGTTTGTATAAAATGTTGGCAAGTGAATAGTTTGGTTGAGAGCCACACTGGATACCACTTTAGGCATAAATGAAGGGTTTGTTCTTAAGGAAACCCTGTCTTGGTGAAAAATGATGAAGGGCTCCACTGCCATTA
This sequence comes from Protopterus annectens, assembly GCF_019279795.1. Lineage (NCBI taxonomy): Eukaryota > Metazoa > Chordata > Ceratodontiformes > Protopteridae > Protopterus > Protopterus annectens. The sequence goes on along the minus strand of NC_056739.1, from coordinate 784,212,817 downwards.
GTGCCTGTAGTTCTGTGACTGTTCGTGCTGAGGTTATTGCCAGTAGCAGGGCAGTTTTCCATGATATACATTTTATTTCTGCTGCATTGGCTGGCTCAAAAGGAGGTAAAGTGAGTTTTTCCAAGACAAAATTGAGGTCTCAAGTAGGTGTTGGTGCTCTCCGGGGCAGTCTTATGTTTTTTGCCCCTTTGAGTTACTGCTTTAGCAATGGATGAGAGAAAATAGGAGGATCTGTGTTGTAATGAGCCGTGATGGCAGAAGCGTGGATCTTAATGGATGAGAAGGATAGTCCTTTGGCCAGCATCTCAGTTAAGTACTGTAGTATCTGAGGTATGTTAGGGACAAGAGGGTCAAGGCTTTGAGCCTGGTTCCAGGCACAGAATTCTCTTCCATTTTTCTGAATAAGATTTCCTGGTACTAGGCCTTCTGGCCTCCAAAATGACATCCATAACAGCTTTTGAGAGAGGTATCAGTCTGTATCCTGCCTAGGCCTTTTATCAGGAGGGGGATGGGAATCCCTGATCAGAGTAATTAAGTCTTTGGCCATTTTGAGCATCTGCTTTTTAGGCATGGAGGCCTGTCCAGGTGAATGCTGTACTTGCTTCTTTGTCTTTAATGTTGCTTTAGCCTTGGCTATAGATGCAATGGTAAACTGTGAAGGTCTGGAAACAACCTCAGAGGCCGAAGCCTACTCAGCAGCTCCGGACCCATCTGAAGGGTTAGTCTCCGTAGGCCCAACACCTTGAGTATCCAGAAGCCTAGGCAACTCCACGTGGGAGTCGGTCGCAGCCTGCAGCTTTGAGGTAGCAGGTGTCAGGGGCTGCGAAAGTGCCTCACTGAGAACCGGCGACTGGCCTAGAAGAGGCTTCGATGTCCGTTTTGGGCCTCGGATGCCTGTCCTTATCTCTGCGTTTTTTGTGAATTCCAGTCGGTTGCTCTGACAGCATGGTATAATTAAACCTTCGGCCAAAATAATGGCGTGCAAAATCAAATCAACGTTTAATAGTGCGTTTGTTAAATCTAGCACAAAACCGACAACTAGTGACGTTGTGATCTGGGCCTAGGCATGGAATACAGTAAGAATGAAAATCCTTATGAGGTATTTGCTTCCCACAAGAAATACAATTATTACCTTTTACTGACATCGGTCTGAGGCAAGAAAAAGTTTCCCCAACAGGGTACTTAGCTTTATTGAAGACTTCGGAAATGAAATCGAATTTGAAATCTCAGGAGTCGCCGACCGGCACTTGCGAACTGCTTTTGCTTCGGGCACCGCGCAGCAAGAAAAACTGAAGAAAATGGCGTCGGCTGCATCTTATATACCCCTGGTGCACTGACGTCAGGGAAGAAGCGACAGCAACTGACGCCGGACCAAGACTTTGGAACTCTGGCCAACTGCGGGATCGCCTGATGGCAGGATAACCCAAGTGTAATGACTGCAGCAGTGAAACACGAAGAACATCAGAAGGTATAGCCAAAGGCCTATGCTGAGGAAGGAGAAAATCCCAAAGTCTCTTTTTAGATTCAAAGAAATCCTGACTCTCCCAGTGGAAGTGTTCCCTTAAGGTATGCAAAGTTTCTCCAAAAGATAAATCCTCAGGGGGAGAAGCAGAAGGGATGGAGTCTTCTGTATCAGAGTCCTCATAAGTGGGTATAGATAAATCCTGATCAGAAGAGGAATCAGAAGAAATAGAAACCTGATCTGAAGATTCATAGTCAGTGCCTTGCCTAGGCCTCTTAGCAGGAGGGGGATGGGAACCCCTGATCAAGATAATTAAATCTTCAGCCATTCTGATCATTTGTTTTTTAGGCATTGGGGCCTGTACACGTGGCCCAAGTGTCGGTTGTTTAAACATAGAAGTAGTTTTTGGCCTTAGTTTTGAAGATGGCGTCTGTTTAATATACAAATCTTTAGGCCTGAAAACACACTCAGAAGCCAGTGCCTGCTCAGCGGCTCCAGACCCATCTAAGGTAGAGACATCCACGGGTTCAATACTTAAAAGTATCTCGTGGCATACCGGATTCCGAATGGGTCTCAGTAGAGGCCTGTGAATCAAAAGTAGCAGGTATCAAGGGCTGCGAAAGCGCCTCACTGACCAGCGACTGGCTTAAGAGAAGCGTCGTCTGTTCTGGACCTTGACGGCCTGTCTTTTTCTTTGCGTTTTTTAGGTATTCCGGTAGTCGGATTGCTAACTCACATTTCTGGATAGTTAAATCTTGAGCCAAAATATTTAGAAGCAAAAATATAGAGATGTTTAATCGTGCGTTGATTAAATTTAGCACAAAACGACAGCAAGGCATGTTGTGGTCAGGGCCTAGGCAAGGAATACAGTACAAATGAAAATCCTTACGAGGTATTTGCTTCCCACAAGTAATGCAATTATTAACTTTTACTGACATCGGTAAGAAGCAAGAAAAAGTTTCCCCAATGGGGTACATAGCTTTTAGTTGAAGACTTCGGTTCTGAAACTCGAAAATGAAAATTTCAGGAGTCAGCCGACCGGCACTTGTGAACTGCTTCTGCTTCGGGCACCGCGCGGCAAGACAGACTGATGTAATGGTGTCGGCTGCATGTTTTATACCCCCCTGACGAACTGACATCATGGAAAAAGGGACAGCAACCGACGCAGGACCCAAGACTTTGTTAATCAGGCCAGCTGAGGGCAACCTGCCAGCAGATTACCCAAATGTAATGACTGCAACAGTGAAACACGAAGAACATCTCTAGCAGGTAGGGTAGAGAAAGAAAAACACAGATGTATGAGAATTAGTTCTGAAAGAGTTAATGTTAAGCCGACACAGAAGTGAAACATGCGGAAGATAGTCTATTTTCAGTGACAAACCCATAGCTGCCCGACAGCCTGCTCAAACTTTCCTGCAGTTCAACTTATTGATACAACAGTCGCTAATAGCAAGACAAAATCTTTTTACAGGAGGATTCATCTCCATACTCCCAATTAATAAATACAGAAGTTCCAAGATTGCACTAACTTAGCATAAAGGGAATGTAACTATGCCTTTACTATAAATCACCGCAAACAAAGTATATTTAGTAAAAGGACCCCCCCAAGAAAAGCACTTTGTCAAAGTCGGAAGGGTTTTGCTTCTGTCATGGTAAGTCAGGCAGTAGGGAAGTCTGGAAGGGCAAATATTAGTTAGCTCATTCACAGTTTCAGCCCTCACAGTGTTCTGCTTCATTACACTATCTCAAAGACAGACTACACACAGCAATGATTTTTTTTTAGAATAGATGGGTTGCCAAATGGCTAACTGACAGAACCCACACTGTAAAAGTTGCGGACTCCAACCCTGACCTCAAAGAAGTGACAAGTGGAGTGCCACAGGGTTCCGTCCTGGGACCTCTCCTGTTTGGTATCTACTTCTTTGAAGTACAACCTAACACAGAAGGCTTCTGGCTAATGAAGTTCGCAGTTGACTGCAAACTAGGAGCCACAGTCAAGTCCCCAAATAATATGGACATCCTACAGAAGGGCCTCGATGAAACAGATGCCTGGTGTCAGAGCCATGGCCTCAAGCTCAATGACAAAAAAGTGAAGTGTCATCCCCTTTGGTAAAAACTCTGTACCCATGAACTACCACATAGGCAGCAATCTACTTAACACCAAATGTGTGATAAAGAGACCTTGGGACCCAGGTGAACAGTAGTCTCTCTTTTGATAGTCACATCGCCATAGTCACATCGCCACAGTAGTCATGAAGTCCTTCTTCTACATGGCACACCTCATCATAAAAGGGTTCTCATCCAGAAAAAGAGAGGTCATTGTTCCTCTTTACTCGACACTCAGGCCCATTATAGAGTACAACGCCCCTTTTGGAATGTACTCCACAAGACATCTGCAGCAGCTGGAAAGGCCAGAGAAGTACCCCACAGAGAGGATTACTGGCTTCAAACAAATGCCCTACACCGACCATCTCAAAAAACTCCAGCTTTACCCCGTAGCATATCACCTACTCCGAGGTGATCTCTGCCTAACATATAAAGCTATGTCAAACCCAGAGCTGTTGGACATGCTACACCTAAAGAAATCCCAATCCCTCCGAGCTACACGCTCTAAGGACCTAAACCTTGTCACCACAATAAACAGGACATGCTGGAGGGATGGATTCCTGTCCCAGAGACTTCCCATACTCTGGAAAAGGCTATCCATCTATGTCAAGCTAAGCTCGTCATTAGCACTCTTCAAGAAAAATCTTGATGAGTGGATGGGAAATAGGAAATACACCCCGGGGATCACTTCTGTGTCTCTGCTCGACAGTGGCACAAGAAAATAACTTTCTTGTGTGGCGTAAGCCAGGGAACCTTGTTGGCTAGGCTTACGTAGGCCCTTGGGCCGATAGCCTAGTACCTAACTATGAACCTATAATTTAATCTTGGTTAAAACCACTACTGAGATTAAACATAAAAGTGAATAATGACTTCAAATGAAAAGGTAAGGCAAATTACTTACTCTGTTTATAAACTTTTCGTATTTAATTTTAAAATGACACAGGGTTCTAGATTACTGCTGCCTGTCCTGTCACCACACAAGAATTTCACATACTAACTGAATTGTGCACCAGATGGTGTGAATGAGTTAATCTTTTTTTGATGAAGTAAAGGTTGGACACTGCCGGTACTGCAGAAACATGGGGCAGTGACAAAAGGGAGTGAAAGATAGGCATACTTTGGCACAAAGTGTTTAGCAATGACAAAGGAGAGATGGAGAAGCAGTAGCACTCCACACAAACAAGTTATGTGCTAAACTAAACAACAGATCTGGTTGATCCCTCTGCATACTGTAACAAACTGGACTTGTCACCATAGGCATTCTCTTCTACATCACTTCAGAAACTTAGAACCTCAAACTCCTCTCTTCTTCCCACAATGTAATTCATCTTTTCTCCAGATGGTGAACGGATCCATCAAGGTCAAGAATCATGACCTAGGAGACATTGGATCTTGCATCAAAAATCAATACATAGATGGCAATTTGGATGGGTGATATGCAGAAAGGTATATTACAGTTTGCAGAGAATCAACTGGATCTAGTGTTATGGTTAAGTATGCATCTTTCATATCCACATTCATCCAGTGCCCATACTGTAAAAAGATGGACTAAGTCCCCAGAAGAACAAGATAGTGTATCCTCACTACAAAATGCCTCTTGAGAATCTTTAGGAGCTGCCACTGAACTGTGACTGCTGCTGTAGTGTGACTACTTTGGAGTTAATTTAAGGTTTGCACATTTGCATTGTTACTATTCTGTTTTTTCAGTACAGTATGTTTTAGCTTAAATTTGTTTTACTTTAGATGTGCTCTTTCCTTGGAGTACTAGTAAAGGCAATTTACCAAAAACTTGTTTTCCATTCTTTGACTATAAAAGGACAGTCTACGTGAATTGTGGGAGAAGCAGAGTAGTAGCACTTATTATTCAGGACAAGTAGAAAATGAATTGATTTTAATGTTTGGGAGATGCCACTGATCTGTGACTATTTTGAATTTTTTTCATTTAAGAATTGCACATTTGCATTGTTTCTGCGCATCAGAGCTATACCACCCAGCGGGATAAACATTTGCATTAGGTGATTTTGACCACACTGTCCAGTGTTGATGAGAATAAAAATGAGAAAGGGTAGATGACTTAACACTGTTTCAATTATTTTGCTCTTTTTATTGTGGTTTTAGTTTAGATTTCCTTGATTTTAAATTTGCAGTTTTCAAAAGTTACTAGTTATGGCAGTTTAGGCTGTTAAAGCCTCAGTAAGCCTCTCTTTCGTATCTTCCCACCACTATGAGTGCACAGCAAAACCTGGACAATAACCCCGTTTTCCCAACTTGCTTTTAAAATCTCTTAACATCCAGGGCAAGACTACCACTCATTGGCAGTCTACAAACTCCTTCTCAGGAGTCACGTTGGGATTAGTGCTTCTTTTCTGCTCTTGATAAGAGAAAGTGCAAAGGATATTATTTTTCCTAAAGCCTACCAACAAGTGGAAAGCCTGAAAACTGCTTCTTAGGATAGGAGCCAGCTTGTACTTAGTGTTTTGACACACATCCAATAACTATACCGGATCAAATACTGATAAAACCAAAGATAAAAATTCAGGGTAATGAAGTAAAAGTGGAACACTGGTGTTTTCCTTATTTGTTGAGGAATTTAAGGACTGGGTTGTGAAACATGTTCAGGAGCTATTATGAAAGATAATTTTTTTCAGAATGGACAGACAATGAATGGGATAAAATGAAAACGGGAGTTTTAAAATTAGGTAGAAATAAAAGAAAAATACATGGAAAAGAAGTACTAAGAATTATACAGAGGGGCTAAGGAAGGTTACAGTACTGCAGAATTAGGGGAGTCTCACAGAATAAGAAGAGTGATAAGGAGAAAATAAGATAGTACTTGGATAAAATGTACAACTTTAGAAAGAGTTCTGTTAAGCAACTATTTTTAACTCCAGAGTACACAAATGTTTAGTACAATGACTTAGGCAAATGAAAGTAGAAAGGGTTATTGCCAAACTCAAGAGCCTATGAAAAGAAATCCTATACACGTATCAGAAATGCTTTGAAAACTTTTGAATATAACTTTTGAATATAACAGAGGAATGTGAAAACCAAGAAAAGGCACAGACGGGAATGTTTATGTAAGAATTATTTATGCCAACGTTAAAAAGGAAAATGGAAACTCGACAATTAATAATTAAAATAAGATAAGAGATAAAAACTGTGATGTATAATCAATCAGTAGGGAAGTCTCAAGGAACAGATTATATACTCCAGAAGAACTCTGAAAGTTCAGAGGGAAGAATGTGATAAAGTTCTGGAAGATTTTGCTTAAAAGTATTTTTAAAAGGAGAGGAAACATTATCACACTGGAAGAAAGATGTGGTGTTTGTACTACCCAAAGAAGGTAAGGGACCCTTCAGACCTCACTTCATATAGTCTCTCAGTTCAGTTCTAAACCATAATAGTGTTTTAAGTCACATTAGATAAGTGAATGGAGAATGTCTTGCCAAAATTGACAGATATGGATCAATGTAGTTTTCTACAGGGGAAGCAAACATTTTACAACATTAACAGAACAATAATGATCTGCGGGGATTAACAATTTCAGAAAATACAGCTATTGCTGTTGGGTCTTGATGCAGAGAAAGAATACAATAGAGTCAGCTGGGATTTTATGAGAAGTGCAATAATGGAAGCATTAAAATTCCTTGACAGAATAAGGATTAGGATCAAAGTCAAAATTAATGTGGGAGGGTTTCTATCCAAGAAGTTGGTGTATGAACAAAGGAAGTGGCAAGGGTTATCCACTTTCCTCTTTAGTTGCTTTACATTTAGATATGGTGGCAAAGAAAATGAGGGGCTCGCAAATGAAAGGACACGACTGGCACTGTAACCAAGATAAGTTTTATTTGCAGATTTTTATTTGCAGATATTTTCTACTTGATAAATTCAAAAAAGGATACTTCAGTGTTGTTGAACAAGTTAAAACCAGTATTAAGTCTTTCAGGATATAAAATTAATGAAGAATACATGCTATAGAGGGTAAACTATGTACCTACACATAAAATTGGTTCACAAATACCCATACTTATGATGATATATTAAGATGATATGGATGCAGGGAGGATTATAAAGGATTCAGTTATGGTAATGAACTTGCACGGTAGGAGACTAAACCAAAGACAATACACAAAAACGAGAAACTGGAAACTTGAATATAGATATTAAGATATAAACAGTGAACATATTTTTAGTCTCTCTAATGTTATACATTAGTCAGGCACATTTTTATCAACCAGAGGAGAAGATAATAAAAAAGTTGAAGAACATTATATGGGAGGGAAAGAGGACAAGAGTCAAGTGAGATAAGTTGAACCCCCAAACAAGGTGGTTTAGGATTACTTGACTTGAAGGGATGCTTCAGAGCTATGCACTTGAATCTCACATACATAACACAAGCAAAACATTATAAATCCAAGTTGAAAGGGATTATGATAGAAGAGGGGAACAGAGAAATAATGACAGAACAGGATTTTGGATGCAGATCCTTAAGGAGAATAACCACCACCATACAGATTAGTGGCAGGCTAGAAACCGGCTTCCTTACCAGAGACTGACATCAGAATACAGGCAAAGAGAAAAAAGAGATAGGGGGCTGTGAAGTGTAAGTCCTGCTTTAGTAGAGTCAACAACAGAAGCTGTGGTTAAAGAAGGAATAATTAGTAGGGCATATCAAACATTACATGGTAACTATAATGATCAATCAGAAAGGGTTAGAAAAGATTTGGGAGACTGACTGGAAAGGCAATTTACAAAGTAACAATGGCAAAAAATCTGTATGGCTCCCAAGTATGCAACAAAGTCTAGAAGGTTTAGGATCTTGGTTTGGAAGTGACTGCATAAATACTTCACACTCCAAGCAGAATTCAGAGATTTTTTCCTCAGGTAAATAGCAAATGCTGGAGGTATGCTGGAAAGAGATGAATTTACAAACATGTTTTTGGGAGTGTACAAGCTGGCAGACTAAGAATACTTTACGGAGTACTCTGTCAGAAATGTCGGGGAAGCAAATGGCTGTAACTAAGGAAATGATTCTTTTGAGTTGGGACACAGGTTCTGAATTGGCCTTACTAAGTTTAATGCTACTGGCTGCCAAAAAAGCAATTAGTAGAAAATGGAAATCAAACTCTAAACCAACTGTAACTGAAGTACTGAATACCATAATGGAAATGAAAGAATTGGAGGTGAGATCTTTAGAAAAGGGAAGGACAAAATACAAAATAAGTGTAACTCGTAAGAACCATACATGCAGAATAAAGTTCACGATGATGAATAATGTTTAAGGGAAGGATGAAATTGAATAATTTATGTAATGTTGGACTGGATGCTAAGAAAACTTATGTAACATTTTCTCCATTCTGTGCATCAATCTTAAGTGATATTTAATAAAAATGTTTTTAAAAAAGGGGAAGAAAGACCAAAAAATAGAGAGCCCAGCTACTTGTAAATAAAACAAAATCAAAGATAGAACAGACAGGACTTCTCCCAGTTTACGTCACACCACCCCCCACCCCCACTGCATGTCCATAGGTAAGTACTAGGCTATCTGCCCCAAGGGCATTTATAAGCCTAGCCAGAATGTGTTGGCTTTCGCCACCCCCTTAGATTAGTTCCCTGTGCCTCTGTCCAGCAGAGCCATTAGTTCCTGCACCACTGGCCAGCAGAACCACTGCAGTGATCCCCGGGGTAAAATTTTCGGTTTCCCATCCACCCGTCAAGGTATCTACTGAAGAGTGTTAGTGAGGGGCTCTGCCTGATGTATATTGGGATCCTGTTCCAAAGCATGGGGAGTCTCTGGGACAGGAATCTATCCCTCCAGCATGTCCTATTTATCGTTGCGGTGAGGTTTATATCTCTAGAGCGTGTGGCTCTCATATATGTACGGCACACCTTAAAGGAACCCAAGGCTTTGGCATACTGGCCAGACGTCAGGCTGCCCTAGGGAGGAATCCTTATTGTTACGAATACAGCAACAGTATAAAAAAAAAATCTAGGGAATTAAGACACTTCAAGAAATTTAACTAGTCTACTGCCCATTAGCAACTTACGAAGACATACCTACCACATAGAGAATACCGATAATTGGTAATAATACTGCAGCCATCAGAAACAAATTTTGAAGCAGGTGAGACTACCTTCAAAATGATAGAATATATGATGACAGCGGCCATTATCTACACTGTGACCAAATGCACATGTAGCTACGTGGCACAATGTGTAGGTGAGCTGAATGTAGACACACAAGATAGGTGATGCAAGATTTGAACACAGTTTACAGAAAGTTTTCATAACAGTATCCTTCAGGATGTCATCCATCCCTGGTAACCATCACATTGATAACACACTGCTAAGAGTCAACCGAGAAGTCAGGGACTTAGGGACACAGACAGTAATCTAGCCTTTGACTGTCGCATGCCTACAGCAGTGAGAAAATAATTTTACGTTGTGCAACTTCTAAACAAAAGGTATGGCATATAGGTCCAATGAGGTCATTGTTCAACTGTATTCAGCATTCATCAGACCTACCATTGAGTACAATGTCCCATTTGGTACATACCTAACCATGCATATCCAACAAATGGAATGTCCAGAGGCTCCTCACTAAAAGAATATAGGGTGCGAATAACATGCCCGATGCAGGCCGCCTCAAAGCCTTATCCCTGTACTCTGTCACCTTAAGGCTGTTGAAGAGAGATCTATGCCTGGCACACAAGGCACTGTCAGACCCCACCCCTAATGGATCTCCTGCATATCCACAAAACAAACAGCACCAGACTTACCCATTCTTAAGACATAACCCTTGCCTGTGATATAAACAGGATCTGCTGGCCACACATACATGTATCCCAGAAACTACTACCTTCTCTGGAAGAGGCTCACCACCCATGTGAAAGAGTTCCTTACTAACCCAATTCAAGTGCAACTTTGACAACTGGATGGGGAACAGGAAATTCATTACTGGTTTGGCACTTACGTCTTTAACAGACACAGGCAGCCTGTAAATGTTTCATCTCCCAAGCTCCTCCTTACACTTATTAAGGGTACCAGAACTTGCTAAAGATTTGGGATGCATGGCTAAGCTAGAAATGGCCCTTGTAGTCATTAGCCTAGTATACACCTATCAACACTAGTGCGTGCGTGTATGCATTCACACACCAATTTATATATACAAACATGTATACAGTCAAGTATATACATACACACATAGTCAGGCACACACACATTTATATGTGCATAAATACACACAGGTGCATGCATTTTACAAACACACACAAAATACAAGTTTCAAATGAGCAAACTACAAAATCCTAGTATCATTGGTAGTTTGCTAAGACTACAAAAAAGATTGCATACCTTTAACACAAATACTGTGTCACGGCCCACGAAGCTGCTAGGAAGAAAGTACAGTTGTGTACACTTACCATAAATGTAGATGTTCGAGTGTATTCACTGTTGCAGTCATTACACTTGGGTTATCCTGCTGGCAGGCTACCCTCAGTCGGCCTAAATTCCAAAGTCTAGGTCCGGCGTCGGTTGCTGTCGCCTCCTCCCTGACATCAGTGCGCCAGGGGTATAAAAGATGCAGCCGACGCCATTTTCTTCAGTTTTTCTTGCCCTAGATGTCAGGTGCCCCCAAAAGGGAAGGCTGAAAATATGCCAATAAAACATGCATGCACCTAAATATATTATACCTTCATCTACAAGCAAATACACCACATAGGTTGCATAGATTAGAGAAGTGCAGCTAAGTTCCAGCAAAAAGAAAATGGGGATGGTGGGTGGGTAACCTGGACTACAACAGTGAATACACTCGAACATCTACATTTATGGTAAGTACACAACTGTACTATGTTCTTAGTGTTTCACTGTTGCAGTCATTACACTTGGGTTGAATCCCAAAGCTATGGTTGGGAGGCTGGAGCTAAATAGCATTAGGAGCGGCTATGAGGCCCTGCAAAACTGCAGTGGCAAAGCCTGCCCTGGATTTAGAGTAGAGAGGTAAATGACAGTGCTTTGTAAAGGTGTGCACTGAACTCCAGGTAGCAGCCTCTAAAACGTCTTTGGTTGGTACTCCCCTGAGGAAGGCTGCTGAAGTGGCTGCTGCTCTGGTTGAATGTAGCCTAATGCCCTTAGGCACTGGCTTGCCATGTTGTGAATAGCAGAAATGAATGCAGTGGCCTAACCACTTTGAGATAGCCTTTCCTTGTGATCCTGCAGCATATGCCACTAGTAGTTGCTCAGTCTTTCTGAAAGCTTTGGTTCTGTTCAAGTAGAAGTGTAGCTGTCTGTGTATGTCCAAAGAATGCAGAATTCTCTCTCCCTTATTCTGTGGGTTTGGATAAAAAGTAGGCAGATGAATAGTTTGGTTAAGGGCCACACTGGACACTAACATAGGCATAAATGTCGGGTTTGTCCTCAGAGAAACCCTGTCTGGATAAAAAATGATAAAAGGTTCCACAGCCATGAGTGCCTGTAGCTCTGAGACTTGTCTTGCAGAGGTTATTGCTAGGAGTAGAGCTGTTTTCCAGGATAAAAACTTTATATCAGCTGAAGCGGCTGGCTCAAAAGGGGGCAGAGTGAGTTTTTCCAAAACATAATCGAGGTCCCATGCAGGTATTGGTGATCTCCTTGGAGGCCTTACGTTCTTGGCTCCTCTGAGGTAGTGCCTTAAAGGATGAGAAAAGATTGGTGGCTCTGTATTGTAATAAGCCGAAATGGCAGAGGCATGAATTTTAATTGATGAAAAGGATAGGCCTTTGTCCAGCATCTCAGTTAAGTGTCAATTTCTTGTGCCTGGAACCAGGCACAGAATCTCTTCCATTTTCCAGCATAAGATTTGCTAGTACTAGGCCTCCTGGCCTCCAAAATGACATCCATCACGGCTTTAGTGAGAGGTGTGTTTTGTATGACTACATTATCCGCCATGCTGCCAGATTTAAGGTCTTGATTTGGCTGTGCAGAATCTGATTGTTTTGTTGGGACAGTAGGTGAGGTATCTGAGGTAAGGTCCAGGCTGGGCATTGAGACAAGTTCTTTAGGACTGGATACCAGTACTGGTGGGGCCAGTCTGGGGCAATCAGTATCATTTTTGGCTTCTCTTGTCTGACCTTTAGGAGTACCTTGGGGAGGAGAAGTAGTGGAGGAAAGGCATATACGGTTAGGTTTTTCCAGCTGAAAGATAGGATATCCATTTTCCATGCTTGTCTGTGATAAGTCTTTGTGCAGAATCTCTTTAGTTGGCAGTTGTGAGGAGAGGCAAATAGGTCTATGTCCGGGCATCCCCACTTTCTTGTTATGTTGAAGACTTGTGGATCCAATTTCCACTCGTGGGGATCCATGAAGTTTCTGCTTAGTCTGCCAGAGTTTTTTTTTAGATGTATTTTAAGTCTGAAGAAGCGTTGTTAAAACGTGAAAGCGCTTACTCCTTCCTACAGCTGTTCGTTTGATGTTTTTAATTCTCCATTAAAGCCTGAAGAATCATCGTGGTGTGCCTCTTTTGTGTTTTTGGATAGTCTGCCAGAGTATTTATCTTTCCTGGCAGGAACTGTGCCTGCAGATGTACTTTGTAAGTCAATGTTGTCTCCCACAAAGTCATGGCTAGTCTGCATAGGGGGTAAGAATGAGTGCCTCCCTGCTTGTTTATATACCACATGACCGTGGTATTGTCTGTCTTTATCAGTAGTTGTCCTTAATGAAGTAGGTCCTTGAGGGCTGTCTGGGCATTCTGAACAGCTAGCATCTCTTTTTGATTGATATGTAGATGCATTTGGTTGGCGGACCATGTGCCTTGAATACATCTTCCTGCCATGTGTGCCCCCCAGGCATAATCTGATGCATCTGTTGTCTATGTCTGCCTGGCTGGGGGTAAGGTGAATGGCTGTCCCTTGTTCTGGTGACAGGCCTTCGCCCACCATTGGAACTCCTGTTGCAGGCAGGGAATAGGAGTAATTATTGTTTCCAGGCTGTGGCAATGCTGAGTCCAAACACTTTTTAGGTACCACTGAAGTTTCCTCATATGCAGTCTTGCATGTGGAATTAGTAGAATGCAGGATGCTATGAAGCCCAAAGCCTGCAGAATTTTTCTTGCAGATAACTGGGCCTTTGTTGCCAACAGTTTGAAATGGGTAGTCAGTTGCCTTTGTCTGGTGTGAGATAAGCCATCTGGGCAGTTGTATTTAAGCTTGCACCCAGGAATATTATCTCTTGAGAGGGTACTAGCTTTGATTTCTGTTCGTTGACTGTGTACCCCAGGCATGGTAGTAATCTCTTTACAAACGCCAGATGCTGTAGTAGAATATCCTTGTTCTCTGCTTGTATGAGGCAGTCGTCCAAGTAAGGATATATTTGTATTCCCCTTTATCTGCAGAATGCAATTACTGGTGCCAGGCACTTTGTGAAGACCCTGGGCGCAGTAGATAAGCCAAAGGGCAGTGCAGAGAATTGGTAGTGCATTGAGCCAGCTTTGAATCTGAGATATCCTCTGCATGTTTGTCTAATTGGGACATGCAGATATGCCTCTTTTAGGTCTAAAGTCACAAGCCAAGCCTTCTTGCTCAGCATGGGCAGAAGCTGCTGTAAGGTCAACATCTTGAATTTTGGTACATCCAGATATGTGTTTAAAATAGATAGGTCCAGTATCGGTCTCCAGGCTTTGCCCTTTCTGGGTACCAAGAACAGTCTTGAATAAAATCCTTGTCCCTGCTCTTGTTCTGGTACTTGCTAAATGGCCCTCATCTCCATGAGGGATGAGACTTGTTTTTGTGCCTCTGCCCATTGGCTTTTTTGGTAGGTCTGGCTGTTTGCCCTTGGCAGGGTATGAAAGTGAAACTTGTAGCCCTGTGACACTATGTCTAAGACCCATTTGTCCTGGGTTATGTGCCAATTTTGAGAAAAAAGTGCTAGTTTCCCCCCTAAAGGTGCTGCCAGAAGATAAGTGCTTGGCGCTGGCAGGGGGAAGTCATTGGGACTGTTTCCTGTAAGGCTGTGATTTGCCTTCTCCACTTTTGGAGGTAGAAGCACCCCATTGTTTTGACCGGTATGAACCTTGGGGCTGGGATTTGCCTCTTGGGTGTCTGGATCTGCCCCTTTGTGGTCTGTCTGACACTGGAAAGTACCAATTCTTTGTAGGCCAGTGTCTGCTAAATCTTGGAGGCTGTACCCGTAAGAAATCCTTGACTGTTTGCATAGATTTAGCTTTGTCCTCCATTTTCTTTAACACCTCCTCTGCTTTAACACCAAACAAAGTATCATGCTGTAATGGAGCATCTAATAATTTTGCTTTAGCATGACCTGGTAGATTTTGTTCCTTTAACCAAGCATGCCTCCTAATGACAGAACCCGTGACAGCGGCCCTGCAGGAGGCCTCCAAAGAATCAAAACCCCATTGCAAAGTATGCTTTCCAACTTGCTCAGCTGCATGCAATAAATCCTGCATTTCTTTGTTTTATGCACCTTCAGAATGTATCAACATTTTCTGTTTAAGCAGTGACATAATGTAGTGCTGATATTTGAGTATATGAAACTGACAATTTAAAGCCCTTATAGCCAAGGTAGCAGAGGTGTAAATCTTCTTTCCCCATCTGTCTAATGCCCTATAATCCCTGTCAGAGGGGGTAGGGTTCTTTGCAGTGGCTGCCTTGACCTCTTTGTGGCCCTGAGAGATAAGTTTCTGGGTCAGCAGCAGGATTTTTGAAAAGGAATTTATGAGAGTCAGGAACCCTGTAGTACCTGTCCGGCTTAACAGGAGCTGGAGGTAAAGGAGTCAGGGGTCAGGCTGGACTCTGAAAATAAATCATCTACAATGTCTAACACAGGCGGAATAGCTAGGGGCCTGTGTTGTGGGAGTAAGAGGAAGTCTCTGAGCCTTTTCTTAGATTCTGAATAATCTTGGCTCTCCCAGTGGAAATGTTCCCTCATGGTATGCAAGGTTTCCCCAAAACAGTGATCCTAAGGAGGAGAGGCTGAAGGGATAGATTCTTCAGCATCAGAATCCTCATAGGGAGGAAGAGAGTATTCCTGATCAGAAGAGGAATCAGATGAAATGGAAACTTGATCAGAAGATTCATATTGTCTCTTGCCAAGGCCTCTTATCTGGAGGGGGATGGGAACCCCTGAACAAAGTAATTAAGTCTTTGGCCATTTTGAGCATCTGTTTTTTGGGCATGGAGGCCTGACCATGAGGCTGTTGTACTTGTTTCTTTGTCTTTAAAGATGCTTTAGTCTTTGCCTTTGTAGCTGGAGTCGCTTTAATGTACACTTGAGTAGGTTTGAAAACACCCTCAGAAGCCGATGCCTGCTCAGTGGCTCTGGACCCATCTGAGGGAATACTTTCCGAAGGTCCAATACCTTGGGCTTCCTGCGGCCTAGGCGACTCCACGTAAGAATCTACAGTGGCCTACGGGTCCAAAGTAGCGGGCGTCAGGGGCTGCGAAAGCACCTCACTGAGAGCCGGCGAACCGGTGACTGGCTTAGAAGAAGCCTCGTCGTCGGTTTTAGATCTCGGATTCCTGTCCTTTTTTTTTTTTCTTTGCGTTTCTTGTGAATTGCGGTAGTCGGCTGGCTGTCCGACAGCATTGTGTAATTAAATCTTCTGCCAAAATAATGTAAAGCAAAATCATTCCAGCGCTTTATAGTGCACTAGTTAAATCTAGCACAAAACCGACAACAAGCAACGTCGTGGTCAGGGCCTAGGCAAGGAATACAGTAAGAAAAAAATCCTTATGAGGTATTTGCTTCCCACAAGAAATACAATTATTAACTTTTTCTGACATCTGTCTGGAGCAAGAAAAAAGTTTTCCCCAACGGGGTACTTAGCTTATAATGAAGACTTTGGATCTGAAATTCGAACACGAAAATCTCAGGAGTCGGCCAACCGGCACTTGCGAACTGCTTCTGCTCCGGGCACCGCGCGGCAAGAAAGACTGAAGAAAATGGCGTCGGCTGCATCTTTTATACCCCTGGCACTCTGACATCAGGGAGGAGGCGACAGCAACCAACGCCGGACCTAGACTTTGGAATTCAGGCCGACTGAGGGTAGCCTGCCAGCAGGATAACCCAAGTGTAATGACTGCAACAGTGAAACCTGAACAACATCAGAATTGGAAATGAAGTTGTGTTTACTGTTGCAGCAGATTTCTCTCCTACTGGTGAGGCTGATGGAGAAGTCTGAAGCCGCCAATAAAGACAAGCACAATCACACCTAGGATTGTCTGAACCACTGTGAATATCCACTGCACAAATACTTTCCAGATAACTAAATGATGCAGCAAGTAGCAGTCAGACAAGTAGGAGAACACAAAGAGTTACCTTTTCTGAGAAATCAACCATCAATTTTTGTACTATGGTGAAGACTATGGGCACAGATAATACAAATCTAGACTGCATATGTGGCATCACTTATAAATGCTTCCACGGTGGGGATGACCCAAGGCAATGCTGCTTCTTTCACAGATACTCATTCAAATTTTCTGTAGAGGAAACATGGAGGACTTAAGCCCAAGACATACCCAAAAAATCAGATCACTGGGGGTACAGGGGATGTGAAGCTGTAAAGGTGCGAGTAATTAATGTCTTTACCTGCCTCAACAGATTCTCGTAGAATCTTGGTCTGGAGTCCCCAGCATCTCCACAAAGGGAAAAAATGTGCATAATTGACTCACAGGGGGAAGGATGCATGTCTGGCAATTGGCAGATGTAATCTAAAGGAATCCGCAACTCAGAATCAAGCTTGGCAATTGTGGTGCAGAGACGCAAAAAGCCTGCACAAGCCAAGGTATAAACATTAAGCAATGTTACCTGAGGGTGTGTTCCTGCACCTGCCTCTTCAGGTCTTAGCAGATATCTGTCTGATTTTCAGGTATCAAACAGCAGGCCCCAGAATGGAAAGCTGTGCAACACCATCTTCTGCCCTGGCCACCACACAATGTACTAACCAATGGAGACAATTTGATTACAGTACTTGGTCCTAGATACCACCAACTTAGAGCTGTGTGGCTCAAAGGACAGTTTCTTCGGAGCATGTTGCTCAAAAGAATCATCCAGTTAAAATACCGACACCTACACCTAGGGACAAACCACTCAGGAATCTTTTCCTGCCATGTTCTCATCATCCTAGCCAGAAGACTGGTAAACCACTCAGGGATATTCTCCTACTACCCCCTTGTCATCAGTTTAGCCAGAAGACTGGTAAATGACGTGCAGATATTCTCCTACAGCACCATCGTCAGCCTAGACAGAAGATTGGTTTGTGGTAAACCACTCGGGGGATATTCTAACACTACACCCTTATCATCCTAGCTAGAAGACTGGTGTGAGGAGGTGCCCCTGACGGACAGAGAACAACTCGGTCAGGAATTGCACTGCTGTTTAAGAAATCAACATAGATCACAGATGCCCACCTGCTGACACTGAAGTGTATTAGAAACATTGCAGCAGGGATCTTAATCTGTCCATAGGATCCTCTTGCAATGCTCCAGTGAGGGACCTTCAACTATTTTCCCTGTGATGTAACTACTGGCACCTATGGCAGTGCTTCATATCACTATGTGAGAAAACATGGTGAGCATCATGGATTGCAATTTGCTGGCCACAAAATTTGCAACAAACTCCTTCAGTCATCAAAAATATGCAAGTTTTCACTGATGTTAGGATCAACAACAAAATGACGTTAGTAGGACAAATGTATTTGTTTGGCAAGAAGGTAACAATTGTCTTCATAGTACATAATGTAACACTATGGTATGCATCAACATACAGCATGTCTAACCCTTGGTATGGGCACCATGATGGAAAAAAAAAAAAAAAAAAACAGAAAACCACAATTACAGCCCCTCTTTGAAGGGTTCTAACAAGGCAGATCAGTAGACATTTTAATACTGTTGAAGTATGTATTGTTTCTCTCTTCCTACTCTCACCATTACCCAAGTTTCATACTTTATGGATATGATTGTTTGCAAATGGTTGCACTATAAAAGTTACACGTGTTGTTTTTATTACAATACTAAATTTACCCACAGTTTTGTCAGTATTAACTCCTTCAACCTTAATTTTAGAAAAAAATTTGTGTTTATAGCAATGACCTGAGTACATTAACAGATATATACAAACACATCAAGATTGGCATGCATAAGCTTCCTCATTGTTAGTATCTCCTTTTGAACAGACTCAACTCAAGGCTGCAGCTACAATGTCTAACGGCTTAAAACAATATATGAAGAGAATACCAAAACCTGCTTCTAAATAATCTCTAAATATACTATGATTCTTGCAACAAAGATCTTATTATTGGAATATCTACAGCTATAATGAATGCACTCAAATAACTATAATGTCTTTTTTTGCCCCCCCCCCACCCCTGGTATGGCAGAATGCCTCCTCTCCCCATCCACAATCCTACAACACCCAGAGAGGACTGGCTCCCACATGACCTCCAATATCTCTGCCCCCCCTCCCCCACCCAAATCTCATCTCTCTCTCTCTCTGCACCCATCCTTCCTCCTTATCTTCTGTTTTTGTGGGCAATCCCTCCCATTTTCTCACTTCACCTTAAATTACACTGACACCACTTGGCTGCAGTCCTCTGACAACCTCTACCTGTATTCTGGTGACTTCTGTCTTCCCCCATTGTTTTCTCCACCATATTCGGAGTACTAGCTTCTAGCAGTCTCCTCCTGATCTCCAATCTCTGTCCTTTCTTGTCTGACTAGCTAATCATTTACTACCTGTATTTCTATACTCCCTCACTCTACCATGTATCCCATATTCTCTGTCACCACAGCACTCTCTGTAACAAACTGGTACCTGTATCTTGACCAACTCACCCACCCCTTTTCTGCCTTTCTTATGTGGTATCTGGTTAAGACGCTCTACATCAAGAGTTACTCCAGACTTGCTAAGCAAATGTTAAAACTTGATAAGGTGGTAGGTAATTAAAAGTAGGAGGCAAACCAGTATCACTTAATTTACCTACCAGTACCTTAGCCAGATAATGAATACCACTATTTTAATGGTTTTAGTAACACTGTTAAGATACCTGTAAACATCATCTCCTCTCCTAATATGCCTGCCATAACTATGGAGTAACTTCATAGCATTCTGTTTCTGCACTGAGTATCAATAGCTCAAGAAGTGGTACACTTGCTGGGCATAGCCTATCTTTAGAAGAGATCCAGGGAGATCAGCCTCAACAAAGAGACGTACAAGAAGAATGGAAGTTATACACTTACCATATTTGTTGGACCTTTTCATTTGTCTGTTCCATATGGCAGATAGGTCCCTTATCCCCTTGTCGAATCCGACCCAGCAAATCTAGACCTCTGGCCCTAAGCCCCTTTAAGGATTATTTTTCCTTATCATGCACTACTGCACCAGCTTACCTCATATCAAGTTTGACACCAAGGTTAAGATTTCTAATGCAAGATATGGCAATGAAAGTTAAATATCTTTTAGGTCCCACAAACAGCAACAAGAAGAGGATGGAGGCAGGGTTGTTGCAGCAGATGAATCTAAATGAAAAGATCCAGCATTATGCTAATTACATAACTGTCTGGTCCTATTCATTCAGTCCTTCCAATCTGACTTTACAAGTCAGAATCCCAAGCTATCCGAAGTCTTGGGTGGCATCATGACAGGGGCCTCATAAGGCTAATGGTGCCAAAAGAAGCCCTAGCCCTGGAAATTAAATCCAATTTAAAGCGCTTAATGAAAGTATGTAGTGATGACCATGTTGCTGCTAGACAAATCTCATTAATTGAGGAATACCTGGAGGTGACGTAGCCACAGACCTAGAGGAATCAGAGGGTTGAGTAAATGTAAGAAATGCAATCTGAAAGCTACCTAAAAATAGTAACTGAACACGACAGCCTAGTTTATTAACTGTTAAGGAAATGAAGAGCTGGATCTCTTTTTGGAAGGATCTGGTTCAACTGCCAATGGACATACAGCATATGCAGGATATATTCTCCTTTGCTGGCATGATCTGGCTACAAGACTAGCAGATGAACTGTCTGAACTACTGAGCCAAGATGCTCTCTGCCTCATGAATTCAAGAATTTCACAGAGTGGCATCTTTGGGAGGGAACTGGTCATCAGAGTTGGTACCACATGTGACAGACTCTGTTGGATGACTGATGTCTCTCCTTTTATACATTACCCCTCCTCGATGTTCTGAGAAAGAATGTCCTGATTCCTCCTGCTGTTGAGAAGTAGGTTTGTGGCCTGACCCTTAACTCTCGCACATGGATGCGGGTCAATATCAGAAACTAGAAATGGCATAAAGTCGAACACGGTTTCATCGTCACGTGTCGAGCGGCCAGTTCACCGATTTCTTTACTAGGGAAAGAAATTGGTAGGCCAACTACACACAACACACCAGTACAAACAAAGTGGGGGGCTGCCCCCCCACTAAATATACTAACTCAGAGATCGCACTACAGTGGGGAAAAGGGCAAGTCCACAGCCACAGCCAACCAATTATTTTCCCGAGGGAAAAAAACTCTGATCTGGCCGTTTGTATAACTAGATTTCGACACGTGTCAGTGAAACGGTGTTCGGCTTTATGCCGTTTCGAGTTCCTGATACAGACCCCATGGATGCATGATGGGGCTGAATGAAGAAAGAATGAGGAATCACACACTGGAACCAATTCCATGGAAGTATGTGTGTCAACTCTAAAAAGAGGAGCTTATCCTCCACATTACCTGAAAGGCTAGGGCAACCACAACCAGATCAAAAGGACACCACACTTCTATGACCAGGTCCATCCTTCCCATAGCAGAAACAGGCGACACTGAATATGGAATCCCAGAAGCAGACAGTATGAATGGCTTTGAGGAGCAAATCAGAGCTTAAAACTCCAGTTAAAACTCAAAGGCTGACATCTCAGACAAAGACAATGGGGCCATGCAACACAGCTCATATGAGGGTGCTGAGGACCTCGCATCAAGTTGACAGGTCAGAGAGGACCTCGGCTCTAACATTCTCGGTGCATCATATCAAACAAGTCTAATACTAAATCAGGTTCTGTGGCTCTTTCCAAGTCAACAGACCTCACAGTCCAGCAGCGGGTCCTAAACCACAAGTGTCGGAAACAGCTTCAGGAAAGGGCTGAAGAGGGTATAAAGGGCCAGCCATATCAAACTTCAGAACTGAGGGGGATAGGAGGACTTGCATCTCAATCTGGGTCAAGAATGTCCTCATCAAGCAATCCAAATCTGCCTAGGAAGTACTTCTTTGGGACCTGAAGGACTAAAATAACAGTAGAAAAGTTGAAAAGGGATCCTTAACAGTTCCCTCTCAAATGAAGTTTTACTCTGTCACAATCTACTCTGGCAGCTGTGCAGCCAATGCAAAAACAGTGCACCGGAGCTGATACAAAGGGATTTCTGACTCAGGAATCTTAAGAGCTGAAGACAGCTCTGATTCCTCTAGATGCCTTTTCCTGGATTCAGAGTCACTTGATCAAAGCTTTCTCGAGTGTTTTTCCCTCTTTTTTTTTTGTTTTGTTTTACCACTTTCTAGGTTAGGTGGCAAAAAGCCTGTAATTATAAGTTTGGTCCTGTCGTCATACGATGTTCTGCACCACAAGGGTTTACATACTGGCAAATGATCTGCTCCCAATAACACCATACACAGCTCATGGGTGTCTTGGGGTGGGACTGTGTCCACATTTTTGATGCTTTTTAAAACTTTTTCTTTTACCCATTTTGAAGAAACAGCTGCACTAAAACACTCAAATTGAACAGCATGACAGATAAAGAAAGTGAATTGGCCACAGAACCAGAAATAACATCACATTATGGATGAAAAAACTAGGCTAGCTTTTAAGAAATAACTTGTTTAAACAAGAGAGGTGCCCATGAAAAGGTGATAGACACTGACAGCAGTTTGGAAAAAAAAAAGGGGGGGGGGGGCTCATTTAGAATAGTTAACGATAAAGACTTCAGCAAAAAATAAGCAGTAATAATTCACAGAAAATATTTTTTAGTAATTTTAAAAAAAAAACAGGAGGAGCAGCACTTAGCTTACAGAGTTGAAATCCACTTCTGTTCACGAAAACAGCAAATAAGATCAGCACCTGCCCTTGCACTTAACCTTGCACTTGCTCTACCCCGCTCAGGGACAGGCTATGTCCCTCAGAACTGGCTCCGTCTGGGGCTTTAGTTGGTTCTGAGGACTGGTGGGTGCAGACATCACCTTTATGGCCCACGTACCTGCCTCTACGTCAGACGTCAGACACACCAAGAGGGACTGAAAAAGCTTTGGAAACCTGGCCGGACAAGCTGATAGGAAGAAGGGTAAACCCACTAGTAGAATACTGCAACAATGGAATAGAAGGACATCAGGCAGTTAACAATGAGTTGAGTGTGGGTAATCCACATAACAAAACGAGCTTGTAAAAGTAGAAAAAGAACCAAGTAACACAAAAACCACTTTAGAGCCAGTCAGTCCAAGGTCACGAGACTCAATAATATATAAAAATCCACAGGTTTGTTCACAACAAGATTTATTAACAACAATGTAAATCCACAAAGTAAGCTAAGCACTTTATATATTATTGGGGCTTGTGACCTTGGACTGACTGGCTCTAAAGTGGTTTTTGTACTCCACATAATAGTACATGTTCTCTTAAAAGTTCACTGATAACATATACTTTGCAGAATGGGATTTGGCAGCAACAGAATACTGGCCTTAAAAAAAAAAAAAACCTTCAAGAGCAGTACGGACTTTGCTAACAAGCAACAGGTTATCTCCTACGGCAGCAGGAAACATTGCTGCAAATTTAAGGGCACACTTAGCTACTCTTTGCTCCTTCTGGAATTGGATGTTTATAAAAACCTGTTTAAACTTACCACTTAACCCCAAAAGAAAAAGGTTATCTTCCCTCTCAGGAAAGAGGCCTAAACAATCCTACATGGTGAAAAGTGCAAAACACCATCTAAATAATACACCCCAACCACTAAGCTGCATTGGTAAGAACCCCCCCTCCCAAAGTTATCAACACTAGAAAAGAAAAAAAATGGATAGTACAAGTCATCTGTGTGTACTGCTTAGATACGGCTCCTTATTACAAGAGGTGGCAAGAGAACAGGCCTTCCCTGCACTTTTCCAAGGAAATAGCAGAGAGAAAAATGACAGCCCACAAACATGAAAGCTTACACAGCAGCCATAATCTTATATCTGAACATCTCCAGTTACACTGACCACCGTCACACAACTGTACTATGCGTTCATCAAATGAACATTCAAACAATCTGCAACTACAAAGCAGTGAGAAAGGTACCAATGTCAGACGTGTGAGGGAGGCTACAGGAAATATTCAAGCTGCTGCAAAACTTGTTATGCATCCAGAATGAAAACCCAACTTGAAATGCTGGAAAGGGTGAAGTCATTAGTCCAGCAACCTCGCAAACACTTTCAGACAAGTTCCCTAAGAAAGCTGCAGAACGAGCTCTGGCCTATCCATACAAGGTTGCAGCACAATATACAACGGCAAAAAGCAATGCAACCAGCAAGCCATTCAGAGTAAGGTTGCAGCGTGATCTGTCCTGTTCACCTCCAGGCATGCAACAGGCAAACAGCTTCTCAGACAGTCTGATATCCTTGGTCCTGTTTGTCTAATATTCTAGACATATGTGAACATCCACTGTGTCCAGAATCAAAAACTCTATTCTCAGGTTCAGGATGAAAGTGTCAGCTAAAGAAATTGGCTGAAGACTGCTGAAGATATTGTTTCAGATCACCTTGAGCAGGAAGAAGTGATTGGTCTTTAAGGCAATCTTAGCCTTCTGTACAACTATAGACCGTCACCTGCACATTAAGGCCTGGATATCAAAAAGCCTCCTTAATAAAATGCTGACTGCACCAAGGAGAAGGTCTACTCACTAAATATGAGGACAGATGTCTGGCAGGCTAAAAGGAAGGCAAAAATGAGATTAACTGCAACGTTATGTTCCTAGGAGGAAGGATTGGCATTCAAGGTAGTTTCAACGAAGGAGGTATTCCAACAGCAGTTTCAATGCTCATTTCATGCACACGGGATATCTGGATACAAACAAGAATCAGGCAGTTAAGTCTATGCAAGAATGTCATGATCTTGTGCTTTGTAGAGTTCACTACCGGATACGACTGGGCCAAAATGGTGTACATATGAACTCTCAAGTAATGGTCGATGGAGTCATGAGAAAGATCTGTCTTTATGAAAAAAAAAGAAGGCAGTAGATGTCATCAAGTCTGACTTGGAATTCAGAAACATGTCTAGCTGACATAAGGGCTACTAGATGCATGGTTTTCCAAGTGTAAAGTTTGAGACAGGGAAAAACTGCTGGTTCAAAAAAGGGGAAGGTGAGTTTCAGGAAAAAGATGAGGTCCCAAGAAGGCAGAACTGCTTTCCTAGGCAGTATTAGGTACAGTACACCTTTCTGAAACGGTTTCACCTCTAGGCCTGTACAGAAGAGGAGGGTCTACAGATAAGCATGCAGAAATGTCCAAAAGATATGCCTTGATCGAAGAGCATGTTACACCAAATTTTAATAGATCACACAAATAAGACAGGAGAGTGGGGATTCCTGTTCATACAGGGTCCAGTTCATGAGCATGATACAAAAGAATCCTGGAGTAAAAGCAGAGTGGCTGTTTGGTGTGGATGGAGGCAAATAAGTCTCATCTGTGGGATACCCCATTTACAGACTATGTCTAGAAAGACTTCCCTGTTCAGCACCTATTTACAAGGGTCTTCCTTTGATATGCTTAGAAACTCTGCCAGGACACAGTCCCCTGAGGGAATATTAACAGCTTGGAGTAACAGGTCTTTTTGTGGCCTGTCGTTAAATAATACCAGCTGATCTGCATATACCTAATGAGATCTTGTAATCCCTCCCTCCCCCGGCTTGTGTACCACAGGACTGTTGTGTTGTCTGTGACATTTCTGGGGCAGCCCAAGGGCCCGTGAGTGGAAGAATATCAGCAGGATCTGAATTAGGGCCTACATCTCCTTCAAAATGATGTGGTCTGACATATGATTTCAAGGCCACTGGCCCTGGACTCTCAGGGAGCCCATCTAAGCCCCTCACGCAGTGTTTGAAACGTTATGCACAACTCCTGTTGTGGTAAAATCACTTTGAAAGGCAGGCCTCAATTGAGGTTTACCTGCAATATCCACCACTGAATTTCTTTAAGCAGCAAAAAAGGGGAACCTGAATGTCTACGGGGTGAGAATGCTGGGAAAGATGGATTTCAGGTACCATTTAATCCTTCTCATCTGGAGTCTGGCTAAGGGGACCACATGTATGGTGGTGGCCCTGAATATAAATGACCTCAGAATTTCTCCTGCAGTGCAAGTTTGAAGCGGCAAGAGAGACCAGAAGTCACTGGATTGCCAAGTGGCTCACAGATAAGACATATGAA
This sequence comes from Protopterus annectens, assembly GCF_019279795.1. Lineage (NCBI taxonomy): Eukaryota > Metazoa > Chordata > Ceratodontiformes > Protopteridae > Protopterus > Protopterus annectens. Next base: position 784,186,848 of record NC_056739.1, on the reverse strand, counting down.
ATCAAAACAGGGGAACCATTCACTTGTGGAGTCTCCCAAGGGTCTGTGCTGGGACCTCTCCTGTTTGGCATTTACTTTTCTGAAGTAAAACCAAATGGGAATGGCTAAGTTTACAGATGACTACAAGCTAGGAGCAAGTCACTGAATCCCCAAATGACTTTGCCATTCTGCAAGAATGTTTGTCTCAAATAAATAACTGGTGCCAAAATTATGGTCTGAAACTAAATGCCAAACAATGCATTACTGTACCCTTTAGGAAGTCATCTATGCTAGGGAACTACCACATTAACGGTATGTCTCTTAAATTGACTCAGTTGTTTTGGATTTGGGAAATTATGTGGACAGTGACCTAGCTTTTGACCAATGCTGGTCCCACTGTTGTAAGAAAGTCCTTATCTACTGTATAGCTTATATACAAACGGATTGTGTCTAGATCCAAAATGTCATTGTACCCCTTTACTCAGCCCCATTAGGTCAATTACTGACTATAATTACTGGCATGTATCGGTCCAGACGCATGCAAAAATTGGAACATCTACAGAGGGGAAAAAAAAACAAGTAATCTCCGTGGTATCCCCGAAGTCCCAAAACAACCTACTAAACAAGTACAGTGGGTCCAAAAACAAAATGGTGTAAGAAACTTCTGTGTGTGGAAGATTTTCAGTTCATATATCTCTAATTAATCACTGTATATTAATCAGATCACACAATAGCAGTACACGTAGTATTATTGTATAATTAGTATTATTACACCTTATTTTGAATAAAGTGGAAAAAAGAGAATCAGAAAAAGAAAAAATAATAAGAAAAAATGTATGATGGAAACAAAATATACACTTAAATTACGACTGATTTAAAATGGTATTTACAACAATTAGTTATGCACTTACCATAACGCTAGATGTATGTAGTTCATCTCGCCATATATTCTTCACCTGTGGGTTCGGAGCCGACAGTCGGCTCCGACTCGGCCTATATACTAGCTCGAAAGTCTTTGATTGGCTGGCTAAGATGGTATCCCACAATACCATGCTCCACATCCCCAGATCTAGTTTGCTGCTAACAAAAGCCATTTGTGCAAAGCACACACACACAGATCCACAGCCAAGAAGATAAGGTCCAACAAGTTGTCTAAAGGGACTAATACTAGGGTTATCAAAGGAGATCCTCCAAATTCTCCAGGCAGGGGGACGGTGGGTGGGTAAAGAAGAATATATGGCGAGATGGACTACATACATCTAGCGTTATGGTAAGTACATAACTAATTGATGTTATGTAGTCCTATCTCACCATTATTCTTCACCTGTGGGACAGCATCCCAAGCCCCTATATCCCGGGTGGCTCAATGAAAGATACTCCTGAGCACAGTGGAGCCAAAGGAAGACCTGCCCCTGGACACCACATCCAATTTGTAATGGGACACAAAGGTATGAGGAGAAGCCCATGTTGCAGCTGTGCATATATCATCCAAGGATAGTCTGGCTTGAAATGCTGTAGACGTTGACACTGCTCTTGCAGAATGTGCTCTGACTGGAAAGGGTATGTTTCTGCCTCTTGTCTGGTAAATAAAGGAGATGCAACCACTTTATTCAAAATAAGGTGCAATACTTCCTTATCAAATAACTTAGCAGGAGACACCATATTCTCTAATTCAGTTGGCAAAATATGGAATCTCCTACCACAAGACCTTACAACCCTAACCTCACTCCCACTATTTAAAACTAACCTAAAACTTTTCCTCTCTAACCACTGGCTATGCTCTTGCAACAACCCTGACTAAACGTTTTTTTTTCTCTATTTATTTGATTTTTAAACTAACCTTTCCTTCTTAATTTCCTAACTCTGTCACGGCTGAGTACTACTCACCATGCTTGATTGTACTAGTCACTTTTTATACAGTCATTTTTCTAAATTTGACTTAATCTGATGCTGCAATACTCTACGTGCCTTTCTCAAATCTTTCTACTTTTTTTAATCTTTTTTAAACTATTTTCAAATGTTATATTAGATGTTTCTGTATGTCTTATTTAGTATGACTTTACTGGAGCTTTTCTCCCCGGGCCTCCACTGAAAATGGACATGTATCCAGTTGGACTAGCCCGGTCAACAAATGTAAAATAAAAATAAATAAAATAAATAGCCATCTAGAAATGGTTACTTTGGACACCGCTGATCCTAAGCGGTTGTCTGAGAACAAAATGAAAAGATCTGATTTCCTCCATTCTTTAGTTCTGTGTAGATAAAAACGGAGTTGCCTATGAACGTCCAACGTATGAAACTGATACTCCACCTTGTCAGAGAAATTGGGAAAGAATACTGGCAGTTCGATGGATTGATTAATATTAGACAGTGACACTACTTTGGGAAGAAAGGTAGGGTTCAGCCTGAGGGAGACCCTGTCTTTATGAAAAAACAGGTAAGGGGGCTTAGCTGACGAGGCCTGAAGCTCTGAAACCCTCCTGGCAGAAGTAATGGCTATTAGAAAGGCCGATTTCCATGTCAGAAATTTCAAATCGCAGGAAGCAGCAGGCTCAAAGGGTGCAAGAGTGAGCACCTGCAGAACAAAATTAAGGTCCCAAGGCATAACCGGTTGAGCTACAGGGGGACGAAGGAATAGTGTGCCTTTCATGAAGGCTTTACACAGTCTGTGCGCCATTAAGCTGGGTTCATGAGGCACATGATAATTAGAGATGGCCGCTAGTTGAAATTTTATGGTGGCTGGGGCTGACCCTTGGTAGAATAGTTGAGACAGGAATTCTAGCACAGTGTTGATGGGAGCCGTGTAGGGGTCAATATTTATAGACTGTGCCCATATCGAGAACCTTTTCCACTTACTGGAATAGATCTTCCTAGTGGCTGGTTTGTGAGAGGATGAAAGGATATGTACTACATTTGGAGAAAAATCGTGATACCTGACTATGGTCGGAAGTGGAGTAGCCAGGCGGTCAGCCGGAGGGTCTCCAGGGAGGGGTGGAGCTGTAAGTCCGGACGAGCGTCTAGTGTCCAAGGAGGCTCCACTGCAAACTGTTGGAGAAAGGGGAACCATACCTGTCGAGGCCAGTATGGAGTGATCAGAATCAATCTGCTTCCCAGAGAAAGTGCTTTCTGAATCACCTTCGAGATGAGGGGAAATGGAGGGAAAGCATATAGCAGGCCCGAGGGCCAAATGTGTGCAAGAGCGTCCCTTGGATATCCCCCCCAGTGGAGGTATCAGTGAGAAGAATGCGTGGCATTTCGCATTGAGAGGGCTGGCAAATAGGTCGCAGCAAGGCTGACCCCATTTGTTGAATATGCTGTCCGCCACCTGGCGGTTAAGGGACCACTTGTAGGGCAGAAGGATAGCCCTGCTTAACTTGTCCGCAATCACATTGGTTTTCCCCGGAATGTGCGTTCCTGTCAAGGTCCTGTGGGAAGCTATCGCCCAATTTCACACACTCATAGCCTCCCTGCATAGTGGATATGATCGGGTTCCCCCTTGTTTGTTGAGATACCACACTACGGACATGTTGTCCGAGTGTATCGCAATCGTCCCGGTCGGGAGGACATGTTGTAGCGCCTGCAACGCTAGGAGCACTGCCCTCATCTCCAGGACATTTATGTGCAAATTCATATCGTGTTCCTGCCACGTACCTTGGACCAACCTGCCGAGATAATGCCCCCCCCAACCCTATCCGGGAGGCGTCCGTGATCACTGTGGCTACCGGGTCGGGTGAAAAGAACGGTTTCCCTACTACTAGGTTGTCGGTGCACAGCCACCAACTCAGATCCTGTCTGCATATGTTTGTGATCAAGATGGGATGAGACAGAGGCAAACTCTGAAAGGACCACTGGGTGAACAGGAGCCACTGTAATATGCGCATGTGCAGCCTCGCTAAAGGAACCGTCATGATAGTGGATGCCATCGTGCCTAGTAACTGCAGCACTAGTCTTGCCTTTACGCGTGTCAAAGGTATCATCTTCTGAACCTGCCCTTGTAACCTTGTGATCCTTTCCATGGGCAGAAACGCTCTCATCCGAATAGTATCCAACTCTGTTCCTATAAATAAAACACGCTGTGAGGGTAGCAAGGCAGATTTTTTCCAGTTTATTGTGATGCCTAGCTGATGGCAAATGCTGATGGTATAGTTTCTGTTTTGACAAAGTAGATGCTTGGTGGGGGCGGCTAGGAGCCAGTCATCCAGGTAAGGAAACACCTGGAATCCTAGATGCCTCAAGTGAGCCGTCACCACTGCCATGCATTTGGTGAACACCCTGGGGGCTGTGGTGAGACCAAAGGGCAGGGCTCGAAACTGGAAGTGTCTGGCTCCCAGCCGGAAGCGTAGATGACACCGGGATGCTTTGTCCATTTTTATGTGGTAATAGGCATCCTTCAGGTCGATGGAGCACATCCATGCTTCCTTTGCCAACAGCGGAAGAATTGATTGTAGTGTGACCATTCGGAACTTGGACTTGCGAACATAATGGTTTAGTCGGCTGAGATCCAGAATGGGTCTCAGGTCCCCCGTGCTTTTCAGCACCAAAAAGAATCTTGAGTAGGTCCCTAATCCGATCTGGTCTGGGGGGACTAGCTGGATGACTCCTTTTTCTAGCAGCTGAGAGACCTCTGATGCTGCTTGGTCCCTTTGACCGGGTGGTGGGTCTGGGATCCTTTTGGGGGTAGGGGGAAAGGAGTGAAATGGAATGGTGTAACCTCCGGCGATTATCCCTAAAACCCATTTGTCCAGGGTTATTCTTGCCCAGGCTTCCGGATAATGGGAAATCTGACCCCCGACTGGCTCCGGAGAAGCGCAGCCGGGCACACCCTCAAGAGTGAGAGTATGGGGAACCGCGGAAAGAATCCTGGTCTCCCGAGTTGCGGGGGCCCCTCTGCCTCTGGGGCGGCGTCTTCCAGAGTATGACCTCTCCCTGCCTCGAGGGGGGGGTCTCACCTTGTGCGTCAGGAAACGACCTCTGTGATTTTCTGAACCACATCCCCCCCCCCCGCTGAGCCTTGGGATAAGGTCTCGATGGTAGGGGAAAAACCGACTCCCACGGCAGACAAGGTCTTACCCTCTTGTTCGCACCAGGTGAGTGTGTCTTTTACTTTGGTCCCAAACAAGGAGGAACCGTCGAAAGGGGCATCAGTAAAGGAAGACTTAAAGGCCTCCGCAAAGTGACACAGGCGTAGCCAGGCCTGCCTCCTGAGGGCTACTCCTGAACTGGCCGCCCTACTCGCTCCCTCGGCCACGTACGAGATTAGTCGCATGGACGAGTTCGCAATAGAATTAAGGGTGGAAAGCTGAGCGTTGACTGTTTGAGCCGCCGTCTCAGGAACATTACCCCTGAGAGTATCTCCTACCTCCTTAAGGAGATCTCTTTGGAGCCGCATGAAATGAGGCGAGTAATTCAGTGACCGCAGGGTAAAGGTCGCTGAAGAAAGGGTACGCTTCCCGTAGCGGTCCATCATCCTGGACTCCTTGTTCGGGGGATGAACCGTAGAGGAAGATTCCGCAACTTCCTTCTGTGTGGCGGCCGCCACCACCATAGCATCTACTGGGGTTCCTTTTGTCAGAAATTCCTTCCCTTAGGGGGCAGACAAGAATTTGTTCGGCCGTCGAGGGACAGGCTCTACTGAGTCAGGGGTCTCTCCACACCCTTCGACAAATTAAGTCTAGGAGCTCATCGAAGGGTGGAGATACCCAGGAGGCGGAAGGCTGGGCACCAAAGACCTTAAGGAATACTGACTCCTCCTCGGAGGGGTTTTTGGAAGGCCAGTCTCCTCTGTTTCAAAATCTCCAGTATTTCGGAGAACGTAACATCCTCAGAGGAAGACTTGGGGGACCCCTCCGACTCCTCGAGGTCAGTATCTGAAGTGAGGGACTCGTCTTGGGAGTCTATATGCTTCCTCTTACAAGATTTCTTTCTGGGGAGTTCCTCAGGCACAGAGTCTGAGGGTTCCTCAGAAAGAAGGGGACCGCTCATGGGGGTGTCCTTAGGCCTTTGCGCCCTGCTGTCCAATGATAGAGGAGTGTCAGAAGCTCACGCCAGTGCAGTAGGGGATGGGAGAACCGATCCGAGGGAGGTAGCTGAACCACCCAGCGTGCTCCGCATTGCCTCGAAGGTGGGGCCCCCTGAGTCTGAGGACCGACCGCCCTCTAGGGCCATGACCAGGGCCGGAGTCCCCCCTGCAGACGCGCCCAGAGGAAGGCTCGGCACCGACCTGTGCTCAGAGTCATCCCCCTCGGCGCTGACAGAAGAGACTCGAGTCCCAGACCCTGTGGACGGAGCCGACAGGGTCGGAGCCGAAGTCGGTGCCGAGAATCCCAGTTGGGGTATCGGAGCCGACACAGGAACATCCCTCGGAGCGGAGCTCACCGGCTCCGAAGACAACGATGCACTCTGAGGAGGAATAGCAGGTACTACTAACAGGGCTGGCTCCGGAACCGACTGGGTCGGAGCAGAGAACAGTTTAGCCAACACTGGAGATTCCAGGAGCCGCTGCACCACCCTATCCACATCCAGATCTGAAAGCCTGGAGGATTTGGAGGAAACCGATGGAGAAGCAGACCTCTTATCTGGAGAGACTTGTCTTAAACCTGGAGACCGGCTCCGAACTGGTTCCAAAATTATCGGCGCGGTCGAAGGTTCAGTCAAAACAGTGACTTCCTGTGGCTCCGAGATCGGTGGAGCTGAGAAAGCAGATTCTACAACCAAAATCTTAGAGGGCGGCTCCGAGACCAAAGATGGAGCCGGCGATCTCTTTTTGGACTTAGAAGCTTTAGACTTCGACTCAGAGCTGGGAGTCGAAGCTAACTTTTCCTCGATGGATGGTTTTAATAGACCCTTTAGTATCAACTTATGTTTCCTTTCTTGGAGCACCTGAGGACTAAAGGAGTGACAAAAACTGCAAAACTCCTGAAGGTGGATGGCTCCAAGACAATAAACACAGACGGAATGTCCGTCTGTAATAGACATTTTATATGCACATTTCGAACACCTTTTAAAGCCGGAAGGCTTATGTTCTTTTTGCTCTTTAGACATGATAGAACTAAGCACAGAACTTCAACTTTCTCTTAACAGAGAAGAAAAGGTGGGAAGCCAGCGCCTACTATAACAGACAGTCACTGACTAGACACAACGATAAGAGACCTCTAATTAAAACGGTCTCCACACAAGAGAACAACAACAAAGTCCGACGAACAAACACAAGGGAGGACTAAGTCCTCTAACTCAAACGGGCCTAGCCCGAGGAAAGGGATACCACAAAAACGCACAAGCACACACAAGAGAACCAGAAATGCCAGCAATCGCTCTCACACAAAATCTAATTAAACAATATCAGATGATTTCTCAAGACATTTCCCAAGAAAAATAGTTTTCAAAAGGTACTTAGCCAAGCCAAGTCGAGACCACGTCCGAGCTCTACAAGCAGCAAACGAGATCTGGGGATATGGAGCATGGTATTGTGGGATACCATCTTAGCCAGCCAATCAAAGACTTTCGAGCTAGTATATAGGCAGAGTCGGAGCAGACTGTCGGCTCCGAACCCACAGGTGAAGAACAATGGCGAGATAGGACTACATAATATCCAATAGTTATACAGCAAGGTGATAGTTTTTACTGTCCTTATTTAAAGAAAATCATTAAGACCAGTGCAGGGGGTGACTGTAACACTACAAAAGTAATTTACAGGGCACAGTGTAATGAATGTGATGAATTCTATGTGGGCAAGACTGTAAATAAACTCAAGCGTAGGATTTCATGTCATCTGTCAGAAATCCGCTCTGGATGTAAAAATAATGCACTAGCCAAACACCTTTCCCTTCATAAAAGAGAGACAGGTTTTAAGTTCCAGATCCTAGACATGGGTGAACTTGGAGACATCCCGAATATTCAGGAGAAACATGAACTCATGTGGTAATTCAAGCTGAACTATTTTAGAAAGCTTCGACTAAACTACTACTGCTCAATTAAAAGTGTACTGAAACTAAGAAAATTGTCACATTGCTTATATGACTAATTTTATTTTATTTTATTCTACCAGTTGGTTTTAAATGCCATTTTAAATCAGTTGTAATTTAAGTGTATATTTTGTTTCCATCATCATACATTTTTTATTTTCTTCTTTTTCTGGTTCTATTTTTTTCCACTTTATTCAAAATGATGTGTAATATCAATACTAATTAATCATACAATAATTACTTTTATAGATAGATTTTAGGGTTCTTGTACAACGACCTGAAGTAGTCTAGGAGTAGGAAAGCGATCTTTGTTAACAACAGATTATGAAAATAGAATATGATTTTTACAATTGATTTTTTTTCATGCAAAGTGTATACGTATATATTTATATATATTTTTTGATTGTCAAATGGACTAAGGTTGATATATTTCCAGCCATGTAGTATATTGTCTTGGATAAAAACACAGACTTAATAATCTACTTAAACTAGTTAAATAAGAGGTACCACATCATTAATAAATTTTATTTAAAGTACATAAGGGTTATATTATGACAGCTAATAAGTAGGGCAGGACCAGCTCGAATGTCACACTGATGGGGGAAGGGATGTGAATTTAACATGTGTACCAATAACACTGTTTTACAGCAAAATAAACCACTCCCTTGCCTGATAAAAAGTACATATACATTTAGAAAGCTTGTGAGGAAACAATTACTCTATTTTTGTTTTACTTGCATCGCTTGTCTGTGTACATAATAAAGGATTTTCGACTGGAAACAGACTGCCTGCCTTGCTTGGATTACTTTCGAATACTTAGTAATTCTGTACAATTATGTATCTTTTATTTATTTATTTTTTACTTAAGATGAGTTTGTTTGCTATTTCTACTACTATTGTCTAATCTGATTAATATACAGTGATTAACTAGAACTATATGGACTGAAAATCTTCCACTCAGAGAAGTTTCTTACACTGCTTTGAACATCTACAGAGAAATATCTTATTAAATAGACAGAAGGCCTAAACATGTCCTACATGGACCAGCTCAAAGCCCTGCCTCTATAATCGGTATCCTAAAGGCTGCTAAAAGGCGACTTTGTGTCTGCATGCAAGGCATCCTCTGTTGTACTCTATTAGTGGTCTGATTTATAACATCCTTAGTTTTATCTGTAGAAATGGGGAAAAAAAAGGAAGGATCTGCCAAAAGGTTCTTGTACAAAAACTTTAAATCTTCAGGACTTGGTAAAATCTATCAGTTTTTTTTGGGGTCTGGCAGCAGTGTGTCAGAAGCAGTGGAAGTAGACACAAAGACATTCAGAAAGCCTCCAGGGCAGGTGCAGGACTGCCTACCTTCTAACAGGTTATAAGACCTTTTCTGCATAAGTAAAATTAGTTTAGATTCCCATCAAAATGCTGCATCTTTAGAATTTTTTCCCCCAAAAAAAATCTTCTCGTGTAGGAGAATCAGATGAAAGGGAGTCTTCATCAGAGCACACTTGCCTTGAATAATGGACCTGAGAAGAGTATGTATTTATTTATTTACATTTGTTTACCGGGAGAGAGGACTGGGCCAGAAGCCCATTTTCAGAAGCCGCCCAGGGAGAACAGCTCCACAGAAATACAAGCAATATACAATAATTAGACAGTACAAGAGTATACATATAGTAAGATGCAGAATACATACCTTGTAACTAACTAGTCTACACAAAGTAGTATTTAGTACAGTTTTCTAATAGATACAGGTTCGAAAAGAAAAACACGAGCATTTCAGTGAAGATCACTGTGAGAAAAAATGAAGTTACTAGTGTGTGCATATTAAATAACAGTTGTGACCAAATAACATTTCCTTGATATATATTTATTTTTGAGTAGTAAAACACTGAGAAGAGGGAGAAAATGAGATAAGGAGTGGACAGTGAGTTGAAAGAGTTATAGATATCTTGTCAGGAGCAATGTCAGTTCTTGGACAGATGTGCAAATCGTAGTTGTTTAAAACTGGAAGAGTGAGGTGTGTTTTGGGGTGGCCGCTGTGGTGCAGCAGCTAGCGTTGCCAACTCACAGCAAGAGGTTCTCCGGTTCGATTCTCAGCTGGGGTGCCTTCTATGCGGAGTATGCATATCCTCCCTGTGGTCGCGTGGGTTTCCTTCGGGTGCTCCGGTTTCCTCCCACATCCCAAAGACATGCTATAGGTGGACTGGACACTCTAAATTGGCCCTAGGTGTGTGTTTGCCTTCTGTGGAAGGTTGGGCATCGGGCTGGCACCTCGACACCGTAAAACTCCACTGCCAATCATGAGCGGACAGGTGATCCGCTGTGATGACCTCTAACCAGGAAAAGCCTAAAGAAGATGACGATTCAGGTGTGTTTTGGAGGGTGTGGGGTAGAGTTCCATACTTTGGCTATACGATTTGAAAATAGTGCTTCACTGTGAGTGCTGTTAGCTTTGTTTACTGTGAGAAAGTTTCTGTCTGCAGATCTTAGACTTTGTAGGCATAACTAGGGAACAAGTTCCTTGAGGGATGGGCAACTGTCAAGAAGGAAGATGATATTGTGTGTGAATTTAAGTTGGTACAGATGAAGGTTAGGTAGCTCGCGTCGATTTAATTTATGTAGAGCAATACAATGGTGGGTCGGTGGGTTTGATGGGGAAGGTTGGCTGCAAACGGGCTATTTTGTTGTAGCAAGTTTCCAATTTGGTTAAGTCCAATTTTTTTTAAGTTGGTAAAGAGGGGGAAAAGCATATAGGAGGGTAGAGAGGAGGAAGGTTCTGGATATGGCGAGTCTGGTATTGTCACAGTGAGGAATGGCTTGCTTCTGTACAGTGAGCCAAGTCTGATGTGAACCATGGCTATATGTTGGTCAAATCTGAGTTTGTCAATTGTCACTCCAAGGAGTTCTGTATGCTCAACTGGTTGGATGACTTTGTTGTTTGCTAAGAGAACAGTGAAAGGAGCAGTGGTCGGTGATCGTTTGCTACTGATAAACAGCATTAAACTGTGTCTTTTTCGGGTTGAGAATTAGTTGTGTAGATATGCTTCTATATTATTAAAAGCTTGTTGGGCTACTATTTGGAGGTCTGGTAAGTTATCTTCTGAGCAGATTAAAGTTGAATCGTCTGCATACTGAACTACTTTAGCGTGTGTTGTGGATGACGCTAGATCATTAGAGAAGATGGTGAAAAGAAGGGGTCCTAATATGGACCCTTGGGGGACTACAACCGAGACCGACAGAAGTGGTGAGTTCGGATTTCCGTACTGCTTGTTGCCTGTCAGAAAGATAGCTTAGGAACAAGGAGAGGGAAGTCTTTGATAGGTTTAATGAGGCAAGAGTACTAAGGAGTTTCTGATGGGAGACTGTGTCAAATGCTTTTGACATGTCTAAGATTGATGCTACTTGCTGGTTTGAATTTCTCAGCTGGTTGATGGTGCTAGAGAAATTAATTAGGGCTGTGGTGGTGCTATGTTTTGGTCTGAAACAATGTTGGGAGGGAGAGATAAGATTGTAAGATAACAGGTGGTGTAGTAATTGAGTGTGGATACATTTTTCCAGAATTCTGACATGGGGGGAAAGGATGGCTATGAGTCTGTAATTGTTGAATTCTGTTGATGCTTTTCCTTTATGCAGAGGGGTGATGTAGGAAATTTTCCATAATTTTGGGACATTGTTCTGCTATAGACTTATTTACCAGAATGAAGATAGGCAGAGCTATGGCATCAGCTGACAGTTTGAATTACTCACTGGGGAGTTGGTCAGCTGCTAAGAAGGAAGAAGGTTTCAATTTTTTCAGCATTGTTCTTATGGTGTTTAGTTGGGACAGGTTTGAGGTCAAAAAAGTTGTTGTTAGTGTCCACATTAGGTGGAAGAGACAGAGGGGTGGAATTGTTCCCTGTAACTAAGGAGAGGATGGTGATTATAAAGTAGGTGTTGAATTGTGAGGCAATACTCGCACTTTGGTTATTGGTTCTGGAGTTGTGGCTTTACCTGGGTGGAGGACTGACTTAATTGCTTGCCAGAAATTTTTGGGACTGTTTTCATATTTGTTTTGCATAGCTGTATAATGTTTTTTGTCTAGTTTGAGGTTTTTTTTTTTTTTTTTTATTTGACTGCAGAGCTGCTGGTATGCTAGCAGAGTTTTATTGTCTTGCCTTCTGGTATTGATACCAGGTTTTGTCCCTTAGTTTTTGAAGTGTAATGGTTTATTTTGATATCTAGGGCACTCTCTTATTTTAACACGACATGTACGAGCTGGTGCTAAGATAGTTAGAATAGCTAGAAATGTGTCACTGAAGTATGTTATGGCCTGGTCAAGTTGGAGATGGAGTGGTGTCCAGTTGCATTTATTGAGCAGGTCTATGAATGCTTCATTGGAGAAATTTTTGGTATTTCGTATGACTTTTGTAAACTATGGTTCTGGGTGAGTTGAGCTGATGACGGATTAATTAGGTAGGTCTATGGCCACTTAAATTATTTGGAAGGCATCCAGAGAGATAGCTGTAGGTGGTACTGTTGATAAAGGAGCAGTCTTATATAGATTCCCTTTTGCTATGTTTACCTATTTGTGTGGGGAACTGGATTATTTGGGAGAAACCATGTAGATTTATGAAGGTAGAGGGGTTATCACCAGTGCAAGTGTTCCAGTCTAAGTTGAAGTCGCCTGTAATAATGGTTTCATGGGGTGTAGGTGGAGGCTGTCCAGGCTACGAGTTCCTCAATGGCAGTGGAAGTATTCTTGGGAGCTATGTAAGTGGCTATTATGGTAATATTTTTCTTTGAGTTGACTCTGAGCTGTGTTACTAGAACTTCAAAGTTGTTACCATAAGGGTATTTGATGGGTAGGTAGTCCATGCTTGGGTTATCTTTGTAAAAACTGCAACCCCGCCACCCTTCTTCCTAATCCTGTCTAACCTGTGTACGCTATAACCTTGTGGGAGTATGTCTGGGTCTCTTATATGGGGTTTTAGCCAAGTTTCTGTTGCTATAAGAATGTCTGGTGAGTGTTGTGCAATGACTGCATGAAAGTCTGTGATCTTGTTAACTAGGCTTCTAAGGTTCATGTTAGGAATGAGAAGGTCTGTAGTTTTAATATGAGGAAGGGGTGGAATGGTAGCCATGATGTTATGTTGTGCAGTATGCGGCCGAGGATTGGGATATCACCACTACGGAGAATCTGTGATAATACACATGCATATTTGTGTGATAATTTGCAGAGTATGTGAAGGTGTTTGCTGAAGTGGTTAGTGGTATTACTGACAACTACTTGTTTAAAGTGGAAGTATGCAATAAGTGTAAGATTGTAAAGTTGGGAAGAGACAGCAAGGTAGGAGAGTGAGGAGTGGATGGCGTTAGTATAATATAGTGTGGGGCTATGGACATGTGGCATCTGTAAGTGACTGTAGAATGTTGGATAGTATGCAGATAACAGTAGGGCATATAGTGTGGATAGGAGAAAGAGCATGGTGTGCATACTTTTTAAAAAGTAGGTTACCTGGACGGTGTGCTGAAGATATAGGGAAAGAGGGGTGTTGGTGTAGTGTGGTGGGAGTAGCGTGATTAAGGACTGTTGCAATTAAGTTGTGTAAGGAGAGGAAGGAGGGTTACAAATAGTGTGATTGGTTAACTGAGGTGTGACTAGCAGATGGAAGCTAATTCTTGACTGGGGGAAGTTAGGGGAGTGGTTAGCGCTGGTAGAAGTCTAGGCGATGCAGGAGTGGGTGGGAGGGAATGGGGGTAGGGGAGTGGAGTGAGCCCAAGCGTAGCAAGGGTGAACGGAGCTGGCTGGCACCCCCTCACAGAAGAGTACAAAGAAAAACAATCAGTATGAGAAGTAGAAGCTTTGGAGCTATAAGGTAAGTGGAAAGCAAGGAAGAGGTAGAGGCAGAAAGGTAGGAGTGTAAGCAGATAGTTGCAGACACTATATTTATGGCCTTGGTGTGCAAGCAAAACAAAGGAAGGCAAATCTATCTGGGGACAAAATACATCAAGTAAATGGTACTAGCCTTACTTTACAGGAATTCTAATGGGGAGGCAGATTTACTTGAGACAGATACAAGCAGTATATTAGTTGTGCCACTTAGTGGCAAGCGACCAAGCTACAGTTGCCTGCGGTGGGGAGCCCTTGCAAGTGTGCACGCCGGCCAAAGCAATGTTTAAAAATAACTAGTAAAAGTAACAAACATGCTATAAAAAGAAATGTAAACAACCAGTCAATGTTTAAAACATAACTATTAAGGACCAGTTCTGCTAATAACAAAAGTACAGTTTTGTACCTACCATAAATGTAGATGTTCGAGGATCCACATTGCTGCAGTCCTAACTATTGGGTAGTCCGCTATCCAGTCGGCCCGAATACCAAAGTATATGGCTGACGTCGGTCACGGCGCATTAGACTGACGTCAGTACGTCAGGGTACTAATGCGCATGACCGACGTCATATCCTCAGTCTTTTCTTGCCCCAGATGTCAGAAGACCCTAAAAAGACAAGGCCAAAACCAAAACACACCAAACATACCTGCACCAAAAACATATACAATATATACAAAGGTACCAGAAGATAGTCTCACCTACACAACCACCCCTAAACATAGAGGGGAAGGAGGGAGGGTAAATTGGACTGCAGCAATGTGGATCCTCGAACATCTACATTTATGGTAGGTACAAAACTGTACTATGTTCTTCATTCCACATTGCTGCAGTCCTAACTATTGGGTAGAATCCCAAAGCAGAGGTAAGGGAGGCTGGCAAATCATAAGGAAGCAGGAGCTGATAACATACCTTGCAAAATAGCTGTGGCAAAACCAGCCCTAGACTTAGAGTAGAGAGGAAGGTGGTAATGCTTACAGAAAGTATGCACTGAACTCCAAGTAGCTGCCTCCAAAATATCCTTAGTTGCCACCCCCTTAGAAATGCTGTTGAAGTGGCAGTAGCCCTAGTGGAATGAGGCCTAATCCCAGCTGGAATCTCTTTGCCATGATGGGAATAACAAAATGCAATGCAACACCCAATCCACCTAGAAATAGTTTGTTTTGACACAGGCTTGTCCTGCGAACTCAAAGCAAAAGAAACAAACAACTGCTGAGACTTTCTAAAATCCTTAGTCCTGCTTAAATAATAACGCAATTGCCTGTGTACATCTAAAGTGTGCAAAATCTTTTCCCCTTTATTTTGGGGATCTGCATAGAAAGTAGGCAAATGAATAGTTTGGTTTAAAGCCACACTAGAAACCACCTTAGGCATAAAGGAAGGATTAGTACGTAATGATACCCTATCCTTATGAAAAATCAAAAAAGGCTCAACCGCCATAAGGGCCTGTAACTCAGAAACCCTTCTTGCAGAAGTAATGGCCAACAAAAAAGCAGTCTTCCATGACAAGTATTTCAGGTCAGCAGTAGCTGCAGGCTCAAAAGGTTGTAGAGTAAGTTTCTCCAACACAAAATTGAGATCCCAAGCAGGAGTAGGAGCTCTATGGGGGTCTTATATTCTTTGCCCCTAAGAAATTGCTTGAATAAAGGATGTGAAAACAATGGTGGGTCACAATCATAGTGAGCTGAAATTGCTGCAGCATGAATCTTAATGGAAGAGAAAGACAAACCTTTGTCCAATAACTCAGTAAGATATTGAAGAGCCACACTCAAATTAGGCTCAAATCTCCAAATTCTGTGCTGCAGTCCAAAATAAAAATCTCTTCCATTTTTCTGCATACACTTTCCTTGTACTAGGTCTTCTGGCTTCCATAATCACATTTAAAACCTGTTGAGGAAGTTGAGACCTGCTGTCTTTCAAAACAGAATATGCCAGGCTGTTAGATGAAGAGTTTGAAGCTTGACATTGAGCAGATGACCGTCCCTCTGAGACAATAGGTGTGGAATCAAGGGTAAAGGCCATGGAGGCTTCCTTACCAGACTCCTCAGTAATGGGTACCAGTGCTGCGAGGCCAATCTGGAGCTATTAAAATCATCCTTGGCTTGTCTTGTCTGACCTTTAGAAGCACCTTTGGGAGAAGAGGCAGAGGTGGAAAAGCATACACATGAAGATTTTTCCAACTGAAAGAAAGAGCATCCACTTTCCAAGCTGTGTGATGAAAATCCTTCGTGCAAAACTTTGGCAGCTGGTGGTTTAGTGGAGAAGCGAACAGATCTATGTCTGGAGTTCCCCATGACACTGTCAATTTTTGAAATACATGAAGATCCAGTTTCCACTGTGGGGATCCATGATTTGTCTGCTTAACACATCTGCTAAGGAGTTCTGTGCTCCGGCAGAAACCTTGCCTGAAGAGTTAGTTGCAAGCTGAGCGCAGTCTCCCATAAAATCATTGCTTGCCTGCACAATGGGTAAGAATGTGTTCCCCCTTGTTTGTTGATGTACCACATGACAGTTGTGTTGTCTGTTAGAATCAACACCTGCCCTGGAAGAAGTAACTCCTTGAAAGCCATTAATGCAAACTGGACTGCTAACATCTCTTTCATGTTGATATGTAGATGCTGTAGTCTGGCAGGCCACTTGTCTTGTATCCACTTTCCATCTAGATGAGCTCCCCAAGCAATGTCTGAGGCATCTGTTGTTAGAATCGGACTTGCCTCTGGCCGGGTCACAGAGAGTCCCTTGTTTAGGTGACATTCCTGAGCCCACCACAAAAATTCCTTTTGAATGCAAGGTATTATTTGAATGACAGTGTCCAAATCCTGGCAGTGCTGTGTCCATAGATTTTTGAGATACCATTGTAGCTTCCTCATATGCAGTTTGGCATTGGGAAGCACCAGAATACAAGATGCCATGAACCCTAAGGCTTGAAGGACTGTCCTTGCAGTCAGCCCGGACTGAAGAGATAATTGATGGAAGTAACTGGAAAGATTCTTTTGTTTGTCCGGGGTTAGAAAGGCCATCTGGGCTGCTGTATTCAGTCTCACACCCAGAAAGCACATGTCTTGAGAGGGTACTAGACTGGACTTTATTTCGCTCACAGAATACCCTAGGCATCTTAGCACTGCTATGACATATTCCAAATGCTGTAGAAGGTCTTCCTTTTCTTGAGCCAGAACCAGGCAGTCGTCCAAGTAAGGATAGATTTGAATTCCTTTTAGCCTGAAGTAAGCTATCACTGGAGCCAGAACCTTTGTGAATACTCTGGGCGCAGTAGATAAGCCAAAGGGCAATGCAGAGAACTGATAATGAGAATTTCCAGCTCGAAAACGCAGATACTTTCTGCAACTTAGTCTTATAGGCACATGAAGGTAAGCTTCCTTGAGATCTAAAGTTACCATCCAGTGATCTTTGCCCAGTAGAGGTAAAAGCTGTTGTAACGTCAACATTTTGAACTTTGGAATGTCCAGATAAGTGTTGAGGATAGATAAATCCAAAATTGGTCTCCACGTGTTCCCTTTCTTTGGTACTAGGAACAGGCGAGAATAAAATCCTAGGCCCCTTTCTGATACAGGAACTGACTGAATGGCTCCTATTTGGAGTAACAGAGAAATTTGTCTGCGAGCATCTGTTCTTTGTAGAGGAGGAATGTCTGGCATGCCTTTGAAAGGAGGCAAGGTATGGAAATAAAACCTGTAACCGTGGTGAATGATATCCAGAACCCATTTGTCTTGGGTAATTAAAACCCAATTTTCTTTGAAAAGAGACGGTCTTCCTCCTAGAGGTGCCGCCAGGCGAGAAGGTACTGGCAGCTGAAAAGGCAGGTCATTGGGTCTGCTTACGAAAGGACTGACCCCTGCCCTCACCAGAAGCCTGAGCAGGCGAACTCCCTGTCCTAGGCCTAAAAGAACCTTGAGCTCTGCCCCTACCACGTCTAGACCTACCCCTAGACTGGGAATCATAAGCAGGATAAGTCCATCCCTTAGCAGGCCAATTTCTACTAAACTTCGGAGGCTGCACCTGCAAAAAATCCTTAACAGTTTGCATAGACTTAGCCTTGTCTTCCATTTTCTTTAAAACTGCTTCCACAGGCGAACCAAACAACACATCAGACTGTAAAGGAGCATCCAAAATCCTTGTCTTAACATGCTCAGCTAAGTTCTGATCTCTCAACCAGGCGTGCCTACGAAGAACAGAACCAGTGGCAGCCACCCTGGAGGAGGCCTGCACAGCATCAAAACCACATTGCAAGGAATGTTTACCCACTTGTTCAGACACATGAACTAAATCCTGCAACTCTTTACACTCAATACCTTCCGCCAGAGCATCCACCTTAGATTTCAACTGTGAAAGAAGATAATTCTGATATTTTAACATGTGAAACTGACAATTCAACGCCCTCATGGCTAAAGTGGAAGAAGTATACACTTTCTTTCCCCATCTATCCAAAGCCCTTGCCTCTTTATCAGGAGGGACAGGATTTTTAACAACTGAGGCCTTCACACCCTTAGGCCCCTGAGAGACAGTTTCCGGGTCTGCCCTAGGACTCTTAAAAAGATACTTATGAGCGCCAGGCACCCTATAATACCTATCCGGTTTAACTGGGGCAGGAGGCAAAGAATCAGGATTCAGGGAAGCCTCTGCAAAAACATCTTCCACCACATTCAAAACAGGAGGTATAGCTAAAGGCCTATGCTGGGGTAAAAACAAGAATTCCCTAAGCCTTTTCCTGGAATCAGAGAAATCTTGCCCTTCCCATTTAAAATGCTCCCTCATGGAATGCAGAGTCTCTGAAAATGAAAAATCCTCAGGAGGAGAAGCTGAAGGAGTAGAATCATCCACATCAGAATCAGAATACGGAGGGAACTCCTGCAAGTCTTCAGCCGAAGACTCAGAAGCCTCCGAGCATTGCTCAAAACTCTCAAACTCAGGTTCCACCCTAGGCCTCTTATCAGGAGGGGGCATAGAACCCCTTATCATAGTAATCAAATCCTCCGCCATTTTAAGCATATGTTTCTTAGGCAAAGACCCTGAGGCACTAGGAGAAACCCCCACTGAAGCAAAACTTGGCCTGCCCCTCAAAGAAGCCTTGGAAACAGAAGGGAGGCTCTAACCACCTTAGGAAGAGAAGGAAGAACAGCCACCTGAGAAGCCCCTCAGCCTGGCCTACTTCCTGAGAGGATACATCCTGTAACAGTAAAGTCTCTCCCTGAGACTCCAAAGAAACACCTGGCAAAACCTCCGGCTCCACTGAGTTTCTAAAGAACCGACGCCTGGGACTGTCGGTTCTTCCACTCTAGGCTTTGCTGCTTTGTCCTTGCGCTTTTAGTCGAAGCGCCGGAGCATCCGACGGCATTTTATAATTACAACGCTTCCCAAACACTAACCTGGCACAGTCTAACCTTCTCTTAATAGTGCGTTTGTTAAATCTAGCACAAGAGCGGCATCCAACAACGCCGTGCTCAGGCCCTAAACAAGGTATACACAAAGTATGGTAATCCCTATGAGGTATCTGTTTCCCACAAGAAATACAGTTATTCACTTTTTCTGACATCCGGTTAAATACTGAGGCAAGAAAAACAAAATATTCCCAACGGGTACTTAGCCAACTTTGATTCGGTCTGAAACTCTGACTTCAGAAACTTTCAGAATGCCAACCTGCACTCGCAAAATTGCTTCTGCATCGGACCATGCGGCAAAAAAGACTGAGGATATGACGTCGGTCATGCGCATTAGTACCCTGACGTACTGACGTCAGTCTAATGCGCCGTGACCGACGTCAGCCATATACTTTGGTATTCGGGCCGACTGGATAGCGGACTACCCAATAGTTAGGACTGCAGCAATGTGGAATGAAGAACATCTGCAAACATCCAGTCACCTATGCAGACTTGTCTGGGTGGGTATCCTTATGAGGAGCTACTCTTGGGCTTGCAATAACTGTAGCATAGCAGTGGTTCTATTTTCCAGTGTTGTAGTTGTTTGCGGGGGGGGGGGGGGGTTGTGCTGATACAGGCAGAGTAAACCACAGTGCGTTCATCAAAATCAGACTCTGCCTCACCATCTTCAGGGGATGGATTCTGTGTGTCTTTTTCAGGGGTAGGAGGTGTAGGAGCAGAGGAGGAAAAAGATGGCAGTTCCAAGTGCCATGATGGCTTTCAACAGGCCTTGGGAAAAATCCATGCACTCCTTTTCTTTGGATGTATGAGGGGAGAAGAGAGAAAGAATAGTTGTGCAAAATCTTATAACCATAGATGTCCTTCTCTTCCATGTTGCAATATTTTCACTGTGGGATCCTCCGCCTCAGGCAATCTAAACGTCGGCTCCTAAATAAAAGCTTAAGCCTGGTTGCTGCTGGTGTGTGGGACGTCACATGTAGGGCCATAATCCAGGGGGCCTTAAATGAGACGTCTGCACTCACAGACCTCAGAACTGACTGCCCAGTCGGACAGTAGTCTAAGGTGGTGCAAAATAATGGCTTCCAGACTGGCGAAATGCAATTGACTACTCAGTGTGACCATAGTCTAGAGGGTGGTCCTATGATGCCCCATAGACAGTTTGAAATTAATGCAGGGGG
The DNA here is from genome assembly GCF_019279795.1 of Protopterus annectens. NCBI lineage: Eukaryota > Metazoa > Chordata > Ceratodontiformes > Protopteridae > Protopterus > Protopterus annectens. The sequence continues at coordinate 784,166,472 of NC_056739.1, read as the reverse complement.
GGGGGTTAGTGGGAGGGAAGGAATAGTGCAACAACGAAGAGAAGGACATCTATGGTTATAGTAAGATTGTACACAACTATTCTACGTCCTCCTATTCTCATGTTGCAGTATTCTTACTGCGGGAGCGTACCACAGCTTAGGAAGGAAGGGTGGAGGCAGAAGTAGCAGATTACAGAAATCCATGTAGGATTGCCCTTGTGAAACCTGCTCTGGGCTCTGGAGATGTGCTCCAGTTTGTAATGCTTGGTAAAGGTATGTATAGTGGACCAGGTGGCTGCCTCAAGAATGGAAGCTGTGTCTAGGCCCTTGAAGAAGGCCTCAGAAGAGGCTACTGCTCTAGTGGTGTGTGCCTTGACCCCCTGATGCAAGTCCTTTCTGTGATGGGAATAGCAGAAGCAGACAGTCTTCAAAATCCAGCAGGTAACAGTTTGTTTGGATACTGCCTTGCCCAGAACCCTGGGATGGTAGGACACAAAAAGTTGATTAGACTTCCTAATGGTCTTAGTTTTGTCCAAGTAAAACCTTAACTGCCTGTGGACATCAAGGGAGTGCAGTATTTTCTGTCATTTGTAGGAGATGGAAAGAAGGTGCGTAAGTGAATAGACTGATTTAGTGATAGCTCGTTGAACACTTTGGGCATGAAGGATGGGTGGTGCGCAGGGTCACACTGTCCTTGTGGAAGACAGTGTAGGGAAGGTATGCCATGAGTGCCTGTAATTCCGAGACACTTCTGGCTGAGGTGAGGGCTACCAATAGGACAGTTTTCCATGTGCACATCTGCAGGGATGCAGAGTTTGCTGGCTCAAAAGGGCAGTGTAAGTTTTTCCAGGACATAATCTAGGTCCCAAGGCAGTGGGAAAGGCTTCCTTGGTGGTGTTATGTGCAGGACCCCTTTCAAAAATAGTTTAACATCCAACTTGGAGAGAAGAGGAGGGTCCAAGGGTACGCAAGCAGAGATGGCAGAGAAGTGAACTTTCATTGAAGAGTATATGAAAGGTCTGCCTTTATGAGCTCTCACACTCAGGTTAAGACTAGAGGAACATCCGCTTGAAAGGGATCCCTATGTCTTTGGAGATACCATTTGGAGAACCTTTCCCATTTTGAAATGTAGGATCTCCTTGCGTTGGGTTTCCTGGCCTCCTGCAGGACAGACAACACGTTCAATCAGGTCTATCCGAATCCTGCATCCCAAGAAGATTTTGTCCTGATGTGGGGAGAGGGATGACTTGGTGAGGTTGCGTATGAATCCCAGTCCCTGTAGCATAGACATGGAGAACTGTAGATGATTTATGAGGGCATCTTCCTCTTCTGCAAGAATGTAAAAACAAAATGAAAACTCCAGCAAAGCTAGAACTTCCACTGAGTGACCTCCCAAACCTCTTGTATCAGAGGCACATGGGATATATGCAAATGACCCTTATGAACATCAGGTGTTTCAGTTAATTGGCGATTCTGAATGCCCATGACTTGTTTCGTCGTTTTAATGGACAATTTCATGCCGATAAAGCCAAACCCCACTAGCTGTGGATATGCATATTTCGGTCTTTTTATGACCTCGTCAGCACAGCACAAGCAGAGTGTCTGACTAAGCATAAGAAACACAGGGCTGTTTTACCCAGCTGATGTCCATTATCATCAGGGTCACTGCAAAAATATCCCAAACAACAAACAAATAAATGAGAAGGTTACAACAAACAAACAATAAGTGAGAAGGGTGACCTTCTCACTTATTGTTTTAGTTTGTTGTTTGGGATATTTCTGCTGTGACTCTAATGATAATGGACATCAGCTGGGTATAACAGCCCTGTGTTTCTTATGCTTAGTCAAACACTCTGCTTGTGCTGTGCTGACGAGGTCATAAAAAGACAGAAATATGCATATCCACAGCTAGTGGGGTTTGGCTTTATTGGCATGAAATTGTCCGTTAAAACAACGAAACAAGTCATGGGCATTCAGAATCGCCAATTAGCTGAAACACCTGATGTTCATAAGGGTCATTTGCATATATCCCATGTGCCTCACACAAGAGGTTTGGGAGGTCAATCAGTGGAAGTTCTAGCTTTGCAGGAGTTTTCATTTTGTTTTTACTGATTTCTTCTGCAAGAATGAGAATGTCGTCCAGGTAGAGGTAGATTTTAATGCCTTTGGTCAGCAGTAGGCTATGGCTGGGGCTAGGCACTTGGTGAAGATCCTTGGTGCAGTGGATAAACTAAAGGGTAAGGCAGCAAACTGAAAGTCTGAATACGATCCAGCAAAACATAGGCACTTCCTGTGGTTGGGTATGTATGGGAATGTGGAGGCAAGCTTCCTTCAAGTCCAAAGTGGCCATGAACACCTTGGGTGGCAACAGTGGAAGCAGGTACTGGAGAGAGAGCATTCTGAAGAAAGGGACTTTGAGAAAGAGGTTTAAGAAAGATAAATCCAGGATTGGCCTCCATGGCCTGTCTTTTTTGGTACCAGAAATAGCCTAGAGTAGAAACCCTTTCCTTCTTGGCCTGGTGGAACAGGTTCTATGGTTCCCTGACCCAAAAGATCCTGGATAATGTGAGGAATTAGGTGGAGTTTGTTCTTGGGTGGAAAGGGAATGCCCTGTGGTGTGGGTTTTAACTGCCAAGATAGAAAACATCCTTTTTCCACTATTGCCGGAACCAAACAGTCTGAGGGGATTTCTTTCCAGAGGGGCAAACAATGAGAGAGGCGGGATGAAAGGTGGATGTGATCGAGGCAGTCAAACATTGCAGTTATTTCTGTCCTGAAGGGGCTGTCTGTGGGTGGGCTAAGAAGGGACTGTCCTAGAAGAGCATTGCCTCCTTGTCCCTTTCTTATGTCTGGAAGTAGTAGTAGTGGGAGAGGTGGGGGGGGGGTCTTCTGACAGACAGTCTTAGCAAGGTAATTTCTGTAAAATTTTGGTGCTGGAGAGACAAGAAGTGTTTAATATCTTGGAGCTCCTTACTCTTTTACTGTAGGTTCTTAAACAGTTCTGCACAGTTTCCCAAACAGAAGATTGGGATCTAGTGGGTCATCTAGAATTTTGGATTTAAAGTCTTCAGGCAGTGGCTGCAGCCTAAGCCATGAGTATCTGTGTAGCACAGATGCAGATGCAGCAGACCTAGCAGAGACCTCTGCTGCATCATAACTGCATCTAATAGAATGTCTAGCAACCTGAGATGCAATGGACCGTTTAGAAGCTATTTCTGTCTTATTAGGAGAGTCAGACAAGGAGGACAGTAGGGTTGCAGCTTGGGATACCAAATCCAGGGCATATTTTACCATATGGGTTTGGTAATGAATTGCCCTGAAAGCTAGGATAGAAAAAGTGTATATCTTCTTGTCCAACCTGTCCACTACCTTGCTATCTTTGTCCGAGGGTAGGAGTGACGAGGATGAAATAAGTCTAGACAGTTTGTCTGGGGCTACAAGCTATCAATGCAGAGTCTGGTAAGGGGGCCTTCAGTAGAATTTTGTGGTCGTCAGGGACCTTGTAGAAATTATTAGGTCTCTTGGGAGCAGGTGGTTGGGAGTCTGGGTTTTTTTTGAGACTGATGCAAATGCATCAAAATATGCAGGAATCACCGGAGGGATGGCTGATGGTACAGGCGATTCAAATGTAAAATAAAATAAATAAATAAAATAAATAAATAAAAGAAACTTGCAGCAGCTCAAAATACCTTTTTTGAGTTTCTGACATCTGGGTAGCATCCCATTTTAAATACTCCTTCATTTTTGTTATAGTCTCACAAATGTAATGTCCTCTGGAGGGGAGTTTCCCTCTATGGAATCCTCATTAGGGGAGTAGTATTCCAAAGGGGAGGCTATTTGGGAAGAGTATGTGATTGACTCATCAGAGGAAGAGGATAAGGCTTCTTCTTCCTTAGAAATGGGAGGAAAGATGGAAGTGGCTGAAGTAGGTCTTGGGCTAAGAACAGGTATAGCGGGAGCAGAGGAGGCTGAGGGCCATGAAGGACTGTGTGAAAGACTGCCAGTCTGGTTGTCCCTCTGAAGAGGCAGACAAAGGTTTTGTCTTTTGCCTCCTTTTTAAGGGAGTTGCTTTAGGACAAGCTGTGGGCCTAGATTCAGGGATCTGTTCTAAAGAGGAAGGATTGGAATCTTGGATCAGAAGAGGTCGTCCGGTGAAGCCTGGTTACCCCTCAACTTCGGTAATAACAGACGTCTGAATAACCTCCTCAGATGTGCCAGCCGGTACTTCGGAAGCGGCTTCCTCAAGAGTAGGCGCCGAAGTAGGCAGCTCTAGGGGACGTCCCTCAACGCCTGTATCGGTGGTTGGCAGGTAATCCAATGATGGAGGGGCAGAGGTGGTAGGCCTTGTAATCTTGGCCATTTGTCTTGGCAGTTCCACCTGAGAGGCCGACTCCGGATCCATTCTCAATGCTAACTTTTTTCAACTCGGATTCTCCAAATACAAATTGAGGGCAGCCAGATGGCTTCTGAGCGTTTTGTGCACAAGAGACTGGCAGATGGCCTAGGAGGTATGAGCATGCATCCAGCCTAAGAAAAATACGCAATGGTCATGAGAGTCTTTATGCGGGATTTGATGTCTGCATTTGCATTTACCTTTCTTAGCAGACATCGACTAAGAACAAACTAACAGAGCTCAAGCAAAAATATTAATAAGAATTCCCCAATGGGGTACTTAGCTTTAGGCATCTTGAAAAAGAGCGAAGCAATCGATCTGACATTTGACTGGCAGAAAAGTTCTGAGGTCTGTGCATGCAGATGTCGCACTTATGGCCCTACACGTGACATCTCATGCACCAGCAGCAACCAGTCTTAAGCTTTTGTATAGCAGCCGATGTTTGGGTCACCTGAGGGGGAGGACTCCACAGTAAGAATAACTGCAACATGAGAATAGGACGACGTCATATTTTTTTTTCCTTTTTAGGAGTGACATCCACTTCAAAAAGACAATGCAAATCCAACCACTGACAGAACTCTATTACTGACCCAGGAATCTCTTTTCTTTCTAGTACTTCTGGAATACTTTCAGTTTTATCAGAAATAATTATATAGTATTCCCCTCTCAGTAGGGTCGGTCACATCAGACATTTCAGACTTGTGTACATCAGATGCCATACTAGCCTCCAGCAAGGTTTCAGTAACAGTCATCTGTGAAGGACATGGGTGTACCATGGGTTCTGAAGACCCCCCCCCCATCAGAGTCGAAATCAGCAAGCACAATACTGAGCCTAGGCTCTTGAATAACTTTTATGGAACAAGTTGGATGCCAAGAGTTGAAGAAGCCACCATCTTAGCTTGGGCGAGGAGCTTAAGGCTCTCGTTCTCCAAGAGAGAGTTAAGAAATGAAAGCTGCATACTTAAGGTTTTCATTATGAAGGATTGAAAAATACTGCAAGTTTTATAAATGTGCCTTTTCTGCTCCTAAACTGAAAAGGCAGTGGGACTGGAGATCTTTGTATGAATCAGCCTAACAAAAATGCAGTCTTCCCTCTTTGCTGACATCAAACAGCAAACACCAGCGTTAAGAAAACGCAAGAAAGGTTCCTCAATGAGTCACTTATCTGAATCAATGAAAGACAATACTAGCAACCATGTGTAGAAGAGACCGACTGGTGAGAAACACTTTTAGACTGGTAGCGAAACAGTCTGAGGTTTTATGCTCATACGTCTGCTTATGTACATGTCCACGATTTTAGGTTATATAATGGACATATGGCAGTAGAAAAGATTTTGGCTTTGGTACCTTGGTGAGATGTCCAGGTTATTTAGTGATCTAACCAACAGCTTGGAGTACTGCAACAATGATCAAAAGAACATCACATAATTATTTCAGTAATAAAGCATAAACTAACAACAAAAAATCAGTGATGTACAGGCGCATTCAGTACCCAAGCCCAGTCACACAAGTACCTCATCTCGAGGTTCTCGTCCTCTTCCTTCCCCTACTTTCTGAATACAGGCTTTGAAGGAGTTTTGACTTGCACTGCCACTTATAGGCTGCTGCCCCCAAGAAGGGCATGGAGAAATCTGTAAAAATAAAAAATGTCACAAAAGTTAATGAATGCCAGCATTTTTTTATTCATCTTGTTACATAATATGTAAGTAACTGAAGAACTCTGTCAAAACAGTTTCTGACGATTCAGTAAAGACTTCAATAACAAATGCTAGCAGCTGCTGCTAGCGCAGTATGTGGGATTTCCTGTATCCTGACATGAAGTGCATGGTCCATAATTAATATTCTCACATTCTGAAAAATAAAGGAAGACTGCAACAAAAATGCAATGAATCTCAAAACTCACTTAAATGCAATTAAGGCATTTTTGCAAAAGGACTTTGCTCTCTACATTTCAGATATTTATATAACCTAACTTTGAAACTACTGCACTCTGGAGTAGGGAAATGTCTATAGTACTATAAGCCCCCCTCCCCCATTTCTGTGATACTAAAAGACTGCTGTATGTCGAGTGTGTGTGTGTGCGACGGGGAGAAAGTCCAATGCATTGCAACTTAAGATCAGTGAGATTGAAAAAGTACAGTTGTGTATACTTACATAAATATAGATGCTCGAGTGTATTCACTGTTGCAGTCATTACATTTGGGTTATCAGCCTGCAGGTAGCCCTCAGCCGGCCTGAATATCAAAGTCTTGGATTCCTGTGTCGGATGCTGTCTCCTCTTCCATGACGACAGGTCATCAGTGGTATAAAGCATGCAGCAGACAGCATTACATCAGTTTTTCTTGAACCAGATGTCAGGTGCCCCCATAAAGGGAAGCAATTCTACATAAGGTTACACCTCCAACAAAAAGCAAATATACTACAACAAGAATAAAGGTAGAGCCAAGAGAAGTCAGGGGGCTGGAGGGAGGGTAACCAGGACTGCAACAGTGAATACACTCGAACATCTACATAAGTGTACACAACTGTACTATGTGCTTCGTCTTTCACTGTTGCAGTCATTACATTTGGGTAGATTCCCAAAGCTGAGGAAGGGAGGAGGAAGTTAGAGAGGATTAGGGCCAGCTATTAAGCCCTGCAAGACTGCAGTGGCAAAACCAGCTCTGGATTTAGAAAAAATAGGCAAGTGGTAATGAATGGTGAAGGTATGTACAGAGCTCCAGGAAGCAGCTTCTAGGATGTCCCTGGTAGGGACACCTCTGTCAAAGGCTGTAGAGGTAGATGCAGCCCTGGTGGAATGTGATCTTATCCCCTGTGGGGTAAGCTTTCCATGGGGTTTATAGCAGAAATGAATGCAATGGCCTATCCCACTTAGAAATGGTTTGCTTTGAAATGGCCTTCCCCTCTACCCCTGCTGCAAAGGCAACTAGCAGCTGTTCAGTTCTTCTGAGAGGCTTAGTCCTGTCCAAATAAAATCTAAGTTGTCTGTGCACGTATTCATTTTCCTTTGTTTTGTGGATTAGGAAAAAAGGTTGTCAACTGAATGGACTGATTAAGGGCCACACTGGATACCACCTTGGGCATAAAGGAAGGATTGGTCCTGTGGGACACCCTGTCTGCATGGAAGAAGAAAAAGGGCTCCACTGCCATGAGGGTCTGTAACTAAGACACTCTTCTTGCTGAAGTGATGGCTAGAAGGAAGGCTGTTTTCCAAAAAAGGAATTTCAACTCTGCAGTTGCAGCTGGCTCAAAAGGAGGCAGAGGGAGCTTTACCAATACAAAGTTAAGGTCCCAGGCTGGAGTGGGGGCTCTCCCGGGTGGTCTTAAATTTTTGGCCCCTCTGAGGAATTGTTTCAGCAGGGGGGTGTGAGAAGAGGGGTGGCTCAGTATTACAATGTGCAGAAATGGCAGAGGCATGAATTTTAATTGATGAGAAGGAAAGGCCCTTGTGGAGCATCCCTGTTAAGTATTGAAGAATATGCGGTAAGCTGGGCACTGTTGTGCCCATCCCCTGAGTCTGGCTCCAGGAACAGTATCTTTTCCACTTTTCAGCATAAGATTTTCTAGTACTAGGCCTCCTTGTCTCCAGAATGACATCTAGCACCTGCTTACTGAGGGATGTTATTGGAGAGCTTAGGGAATTAGCCAGGCTGCAAGGTTCAGGGCTTGAAGCTGGGGGTGCAGAATCTGGCCCTCCTGCTGGGACAGCAGGGAAGGAGTCTGAGGCAGGTGCCATGGTTCCAGCAGTGACATACTGCGCAAGAGGGGATACACCAGTGCTGGCGTGGCCAGTCTGGTGCAATCAGTACTGTCCTTGGTTTGTCCTGTCTGATCTTTAGCAGAACTTTCAAGAGGAGAGGCAGAGGAGGAAAGGCATAAACTGAGAGACTTTCCCAGGTGAAGGACAGGGCATCTACTTTCCAAGCTTGAGTTTGGGAAGTCCTTGTGCAGAATTTGTCCAATTGGTAGTTCTGAGGGGAGGCAAACAGGTCCATCTCTGGGTTCCCACATTTGTTTCTCAAAATATTGAATAGCTTTGGTTCCAGTTTCCACTCGTGTGGGTCCATGAGATTTCTGCTTAGGTCGTCTGACAGTGAATTTAGCTTGCCTGGCAGGAATTGAGCTTGTAGGTGCACTTGGAGAGCTCAAGGCTGTGTTCCAGAGTCATGGCTAGTCTGCAGAGAGGATATGAGTGGGTCCCCCCCCTGCTTGTTTATGTACCACATAACAGTGGTGTTGTCTGTCTTTACCAATAATTGTCCTGGAAGAATGTGGTCCTTGAAGGCTATTAGGGAATTCTGTACAGCTAACATTTCTTTTTGACTGATATGCAGGTGCATCTGACTCGGGTTCCATTTGCCCTGAATGCAGTGCCCTGCCAAGTGAGCCCCCCCCCCATGCATAGTCTGATGCGTCTGTTAGAGTTTGGGCAGCACGGGGTACAGTGAATGGCAGTCCCTTGTTGTTGTAGCAGGCCTCTGCCCACCAAGGAACTCTGTCTTTATACAAGGAATGATATGAATCATTGATTCCAGGTCCTGAGAATGTTGACACCATAGGCTTTTTAAATACCATTGTAGTTTCCCCATATGCAGCCTTGCATATGGAATTAGTAGAATGCAAGAGGGCATGAACCCCAGGGCTTGTAGGATTTACCTTGCAGATAGCTGGGTCTTTGTGGCCAGTAGTTTGAAGTAGGCTGTCAAATAAACTTGTTTCTCGGTCATGAGGTAAGCCATCTGGGAAGTTGTGTTCAAGCTTGCTCCCAGGAATACAATCCGTTGGAAAAGTACTAGATGAGATTTCTTTTCGTTTATGGTGTACCCAAGTGAGGTTAGAAGTTTCTTTACAAATGCCAGATGATTCAGTAGCATGTCCTGGCTTTCTGCCTGAATTAGACAATCGTCCAAGTATGGGTATATCTGAATATTGCTTTGCCTGCAAAATGCAATGACTGGAGCTAGGCACTTTGTAAATACCTTGGGCGCAGTAGATAAGCCAAAGGGAAGTGCAGAGAACTGACAGTGCACGCAGCCTGCTCTGAAGCGTAGGTATTTCCTGCAAGATTCCCTTACTGGAATGTGCACGTAAGCTTCCTTTAAGTCTAAGGTTGCCAACCAGGCATCTTTACCTAGCATAGGAAGCAGCTGATGAAGTGTTAGCATTTTGAAATTTGGGATTACCAAAAGGTGTTTAGAATAGAGAGGTCCAGGATAGGACGCCAGGAGCTGTCTTTTCTGGGTACCAGGAAAGGTTTTGAGTAAAAACCTTGTCCCCTTTAGTTTGCTGGGACAGGATGAATAGCTTGATACTTAGAAGAGACAGAACATGCTATTGAGCCTCTGCCCACTGATTTGGGGGTAGGTCTGGCCAACCATGAGGTTGGTAAGGTGTGGAAGTGGAATCTGTATACGTAGGAAATTAGAAGTTATGTACTCACCATAACGTTCCATCTGAGTAGGTAGTTCATTTGTCTGCAACCTGTGGGTTACGGATCCGATATCGGATCCGAGCCGGCAACTTGTTTCAAGCTAATGGATCCGAGCTCCTAGCTCCTCCCTTCACCCATAATCCCCTGCTAACGCTCCATGACCTCAGATCGAGTTTGCTTCTCCATATATATCCAACAAAGGATATCTAAAAACTAATAGATCTAAAGAAGGTCAGGGGGAAGGAGGGGGGGATGGTTGCAGACAAATGAACTACCTACTCAGATGGAACGTTATGGTGAGTACATAACTTCTAAATCTGAAGTAGGATTGTTCATTTGTCAGCAACCTGTGGGACAGAGTCCCCAGCTACCTGCACCCTGGGTGGCCATCATGAAAGGAAATTACGAAGCACCGCAGAGCCAAAGGATGCTTTCCCTCTAGAAAACTGGTCTAGCTTGTAGTGGTTGATAAAGGTATGAGATGAAGCCCAAGTGGCTGCAGAACAAATATCATCCAAAGGAACTCTAGACTTGAAAGCCGCAGAAGTAGAAATGGAGCGAGTGGAATGAGCACGAACTCCTTCTGGTGCGGGTCTACCCGAGGCATGATGAGCTAGTAGGATACATTGGGAAATCCAGCGAGATAAAGATACTTTAGAGATAGCTTTCCCCAAGTTAAATTTGGCAAAGGAAACGAACAGCTGGTCGGATTGTCTATGGCAAGCCGTCCTACGAGTATAAAAACGAAGCTGCCTATGAACATCCAATGAGTGCAGCTTGTATTCCCCCTTATTTTGATATTTAGGGAAAAAAAACGGTAGATTTATGGATTGGTTTATGTTGGTTTCTGATGCTATCTTGGGAAGAAAGGAGAGATTGATCCTGAGGTACACTATCAGGGTGAAAAATCAGGTACGGAGGCTTTACAGAAAGAGCCTGAAGTTCCGGCACTCTTTTTGCCGAAGTAATGGCTACAAGGAATGCTGTTTTCCATGACAAGAATTTGAGATCCACTGAAGCAGCGGGTTCAAAGGGTGGAGCAGTCAAGGCTTGAAGAACTAAAGTAAGATCCCATGGGGGTACGGCTTCTTTTACAGGAGGTCTAAGTAAAAAGGTACCCTTGAGAAAGGTTTTACACAATTTGGCTGACATCAAGGGTCCTGTATCATGTCCCACATGATAATGAGAAATGGCTGCCAATTGCACTTTGACAGTTGAACAACTAGCGCCTTCTTGAAAGAGTTCAGTTAGGAAATCTAAAATGGATGGAAGAGGAGCCGTAAAGGGATCTAGATTGCGGCGCTCTGCCCAGATGGAAAAACGTTTCCATTTGCTGTGATACACTTTCCTGGTGGAGGGCTTATGTGCTGCCACGAGGATGGCTTTGACTGGTGAAGAGATACCGGGAGTCCTAACTAAGAGTGGAACAGGAGCAACCAAGCTGTCAGTTTCAGATTGTCCAGGTTTGGAGTTGGCAAGTCCAATGGATGGGAGATGAGATCCGGAATGGGATCTAGAATCCAAGGGAGATTCACAAGGTGAGACCACAGGTAAGTGAACCAAATTTGTCGAGGCCAGAATGGGGCAATGAGAATCATCTTGCTCCCCAACCGCGAGGCTTTCTGTAAGAGTTGTATCATCATTGGAAGAGGAGGATAGGCATACAGTAGACCGGGTGGCCAAGCATGCACCTGAGCTTCTCTTGGAGATTCCCCTGGTGGGGGGATTAGAGCGAAGAAATTGTCGCATTTGGCATTTGAGGGAGATGCAAAAAGATCGCAGCAGGGTTGCCCCCATGTTGCGAATACCTGCTTCGCTACTAGAGGATTGAGAGACCACTCATAAGGGGTAAGAAGGGTGCGGCTGAGCTTGTCCGCTAGGATGTTGGTCCTCCCCGGAATGTGCGTTGCAATCAGAAAGCGGTTGGTGGAGATCGCCCATTCCCACACTCTCATGGCTTCGCGGCAAAGAGGATAAGATCTGGTTCCCCCCTGTTTGTTGATATACCAGACCACTGACATGTTGTCCGAGTGAATTGCAATCGTTCCTGCGGGGAGGAAGCTCTGAAGTGCTTGCAACGCCAACAGCACCACTCTCATCTCCAGAACGTTTATATGCAGGGAGGTCTCTGTATCGTTCCACGTGCCTTGAACTGTCCTGCCTGAGTAATGCCCCCCCACCCGAGGCGGGAAGTGTCCGTGGTCACAGTGGCGATAGGGGGAGAGGTGCAGAAGGGAGGGCCCGTATGGAAGTTCGATGCTTGGATCCACCATAGTAGCGCCCTTCTGCAAGCCTTGCTGATAGCAATGGGATGGTGGAGAGGAAGGGATAGGAAGGACCATTGCACTAACAGAGTCCATTGCAGGACTCGCATGTTCAAACGGGCGCATGGAAGGAGTGTAATTGCTGCTGCCATGGAGCCTAGTGCCCTCAGGATCAATTCCACTGGTGAAGCCTCTGAATGAAGGATAGCCCGCACATGAAGTTGAAGATTTCTGATTCTCTCGGCAGTTAGGAAGGCTCGCAAATCTCTGGTGTTTATTCTGGCACCTATGAATTCTATGATCTGTGTTGGAGCCAGTAGAGATTTGCCGACATTGATAGTAATGCCTAGTTGTGGGGCTAGATGGAGAAAGAAGTCTCTGGCCGAGCAAAGTAGATGCCTTGTTGGTGCGGTCAGGAGCCAGTCCAGGTACGGGAAGACCTGAATTCCCTGGAGTCTCAGGTGGGCCGCAATCACTGCTAACACTTTGGTGAACACCCTGGGGGCTGTGGTGAGGCCAAAGGGAAGGACCCTGAACTGGTAGTGACTGGCTCCCAGCCGGAAGCGAAGTAACCTCCTGGATCGTTTGTCCATTAAGATGTGGTAATACGCATCCTTGAGGTCTAAAGAGCACATCCAATCGTTCTCCCTCAAAAGGGGGAGGATAGATTGAAGAGTGACCATTCAGAATTTTTCCTTGGTTACTGACAGGTTCAAGCGGGAAAGGTCTAGGATGGGTCTCAGGTCCCCCGTCTTTTTTGGCACCAAAAAAAACCTGGAGTAGAACCCTAATCCGAGCTGGTCTTGGGGGACGGGCTGGATGGCTCTTTTTCTTAGCAGCTGCTGTATTTCTGCGGCCTCCCTGTGATCGGGTGGTACATCGGGGAGGATCTTGGATTGGGGAACATGGAGAATTGGTATTTTGTACCCTCTGGATATGATGCGAAGCACCCAGCAGTCTGTTGTGATGGACTCCCATGCCGCTAGATGTTTCGAAAAACGCCCCCCCCCCCGACTGCCTCCAGAGTGGAGCAGCCGGGCAACCCCTCAGGGCTGCTGCGCGGGCCGCTCAGAGAAAGTTTCTCTGGACCCGAACTTTCTAGGAGCCCCTCTGCCCCTGGGGCGACGTCCTCCCTGTCCACCTCTGCCACGGTAGGACTGGTTGTCCGGAGCTGGTTGGGAATATTGTGATTTCCAGAACCACATCTTCTTCTGACCCTTTTGGTTCCTTGAAAAGGACCGCTGGGGAGCAGAGAAGCGGACTCCGACGGCAGACAACGTCTTCCGCCCTTCACTCTGGACAAGCGTCGCGAACTGTTTTGCCAAAAGGGCAGAACCATCAAAGGGCGTTAAGGCGACGCTTTAAAGGGCTCCGTAAAGTCGCAATGACGGAGCCAGGCCTGACGTCTCATGACTAGGCCTGCTCCGCTGGCCCTAGCGGCTCCCTTTGTGGCGTGAGACAACAGCCGCATAGAGGTGTTTGAAATAGATCTCAGAGTGGCCATTCGGTTGGAGTACAAATGTTTATCCTCCTCCGACATGGACTCGGGGGGGGGGGGGGGGGGGGATGCAGCGTATTCTTTGATAAGATCCCGCTGCATCCTGATGACATGTGTCATATAGTTCAGAGACCTTACTGAGAAGGTCGCTGAACTAAAGACTCGCTTCCCTAAGCGATCCATCAAACGGGACTCTGCTCGGTGGACGAACTGAGGGCCTCTCCTGAGCCAATTCCCTCTTTGTGGCCGCCGCCGTCAACATGGCATCTACAGGGGGGCGCTTACTCCAATGTGACCGGTCTGAGGGGGGGCTAAGAATCCTATCCGGTCGCTTCGGTATTGGCTCCATGGTGTCCGGATCCTTCCATGCCCTGGTGGTAATAAGGTCCACCAGGGGATCGGCTGGAGGGGACACCCAGGAGGTAGACGGGCCTGCCTCGAATGCCTCCAGAAACACGGACTCATCAGAGGAAGACTTGGGGGCAGACCACCCACCTCTGATTCTTAGCATCTCCATGATGTCTCCAAAGGAGACATCCTCAGGGGGTGATCTTGGGAGCCTTCCCTTCCTCCAAGTCCGTGTCCTCGGTTAAGGACTCAGGGAGTCCACGTGCCTCCTTTTGCACTTATGCTTGCGGGGAGCTTCCTCGGGGGGACTGTCCGAGGAGGCCTTGCCAGCAACATCTTGTTCCAATGGAAATGTCTGTGACATCGAAGCAGGCTGTCCCTTTGGCCGGGTGATGGAAGCCTGGCCCAGCAGAGAGGGAGTGCAGGTAGGAGCCGATGTAAGGACCAGGGTCCGGATGCTCTCAACAGAGCCCTCTCCACAACATCGAATGCCGAGGGAGAGCCACTCTCCAATGGATCCGAAAGTCGGCTCCCACTCGGATCCGATGAAGGGATCGGAGCCGGCACCGAGACAGTCGGATCCGAGGGACCAGTGTGCTCCGACCTGGACGGAGCCGAAGGCACACTGAATCCCCCGGATCCGAAGCTCGGACCACGGCTCCGAGAGGTCGAATCCGACAGACTCGAGGGTAGGGTCGGATCCAAAGTACCAAGTACTGTCGGCACCGACCCACCCCCGGCTCCAAGGCTGCTCGGCTCCGAGCGCTCCGAACCCGGGTAGAGGGGCGGAGAAGGAGCAATTGGGTGGAAAAAAGGTGTCGAGCTCCCCCCCTGAGGGGGGGGGGGGGGAGGCAAGAGCACTCCCATCTGCAGCTAGGCCTGGATGAACCTTCGCATCATCCGGTCCAAGTCTGCATCTGATAAGCTGAAAGTGGATCTCGAAGAGGCCACCAAGGCAGGCCTGGAATGCCGTCTCGATGACCTCGACGGAGATCGGGTCTCCTCCTCCTCGGGCCCCTGGGAGAAAGAAGGGGATCGGAGCCGAGGAGGAGGAGACCTAGAAGCAATGGAGGGAGAAGCCCACTTAGCTGGCGGGGCCAAAACGGAGGTCTCGGCCTGCCGCTTGTGGTGAGTCGGAGGCAGGGGGGAGGAGTGGCAACCACCACAGGCTGTGATGGAGCCACGGGAGTAGCAGAGGTAGCGGAGGCCGAAGCTGAATCCGGGGGTAGAAGTCCTGCCAGGACCAGCTTCGACCTCCGTTCTTTCAGTGCCCAGGGGTTGAACGCTGCACAGATAGTACAGCCCGAGGTGAGGTGTTCAACCCCAAGGCACCGAACGCACCGAGTGTGGCCATCAGCTGGGGACAGCTTATGGCCACACTCGGTACATTTAGAAAATATAGCTTTTGGGGCCTCAGCCATTTTTTTTTTTTTAACTAAAAAGGAAAAGAAAAAAAGACAATTACACACACACACAGGCCCCAAAAGACACTCAACAAACACTCACATACTAGCGACCAGCGAAGGGAGGGTATTAATGAAAAAATAGGAAACCTAACTCAGACACACTTTACAAATATTAATTTAAACTAAAACAGAAATTCCTGACGAAAAAAGTTAACTTTTTTCACTTATCTGCGGAGCTCAAGAAAAGGATCCAGCCATCACAAGCGCGGCAAACTAGATCTGGGGTCATGGAGGGTTAGCAGGGGATTATGGGTGAAGGGAGGAGCTAGGAGCTTGGATCCATTAGCTTGAAACAAGTTGCCGGCTCGGATCCGATATCGGATCCGTAACCCACAGGTTGCTGACAAATGAACAATCCTACTAAAGATCAATTATTAACTTTTTCTGACATTGGTCTGGAGCAAGAAAAAAGTTTCCCCAACGGGGTACTTAGCTTTTAATGAAGACTTCGGATCTGAAACTCGAACACGAAAATCTCAGGAGTCGGCCGACCGGCACTTGCGAATTGCTTCTGATTCGGGCACCGCGCAGCAAGAAAGACTAAATAAAATGGCGTTGGCCGCATCTTTTATACCCCTGATGACCTGACATCAGGGAAGAGGCGACAGCAACCGACGCAGGACCCAAGACTTTGGAATTCAGGCCGACTGAGGGCAACCCGCCAACAGGATAACCAAAATGTAATGATTGCAACAGTGAAACACGAAGAACATCCACATTGCAAAGTATGCTTTCCAACCTGTTCTGCTGCATGCAAAAATTCTTGTAATTCTTTATTTTCCACAGATTCAGAAATCAACATCATTTTCTGTTTCAATAATCCCATAACATGCTGCTGACATTTTAGCACATCAAACTGGCAGTTTAAGGCCCTAATTGCCAAAGTTGCAGACGTATAAACATTCTTTCCCCATCTATCCAGCGCCCTGGAATCTCTATCAGAGGGGGTAGGATTCTTAGCTGTTGAGGCCTTTACACCTTAGGGATCCTGTGAGATAGCTTCAGGGTCAGCAGCAGGATTTTTGAATAAAAATTTGTGGGAGTCAGGAACCCTGTAATATCTGTCTGGCTTACTAGGAGCCGGAGGTAGGGAATCTGGAGCCATGCTTGATTCTGAAAACACATCATCAACAATGTCTAATACAGGAGGTATAACCAAAGGCCTATGCTGAGGAAGGAGGAGGAAATCCCCAAGCCTCTTTTTTTGATTCTGAGAAATCCTGACTCTCCCAATGAAAATGTTCCCTTAAAGTATGCAAGGTTTCTCCAAGAGAATAATCTTCAGGAGGAGATGCAGATGGGATGGATTTCTCGGCATCTGAATCCTCATAGGGTGGTATAGAAAATTCCTGATCAGAAGAAATAGAAACCTGATCTGAAGATTCATAATCAGTGTCTTGCCTAGGCCTCTTATCAGGGGGGTGGGGGTGGGAACCCCCGATCAAGGTAATTAAGTCTTCAGCCATTTTGATAATCTGTCACCTCATTCTACCCAGTACAGGGAGAACATTTGAGAAGGCCAATCAGCTTAGTTTCTGCTACTCCTTTCTCTCTTTCCACTTAAAAAAAAAAAAAAAAAAAATGCATCTGCTTTTACTGTATTTGTGTTTCTTCCTACTTTATTTTGCTTTTGCGTCATCTTAAAAGTACTCAATTGTATTTATTACTGCTTGGTGTAACTCATTCTAAGCCTTTTAGTTTAAGCACTTGGGCTTCAGACCAGTTGTTTTACATTAAGAAGGTTTGTGGCCTGCACTGTGGTGGCAGAACAGGTAGCTTACATCCTTCTAAGTTGGGAACTGCTGATTGAGGGCTCAATGTCTGTTATTCTAAAAGTGTAATAGTTCTGGTTTAAGCACTTGGGCTTCAGGCCAGTTATTTTACATTAAGAAGGTTCGTGGTCTGCACTCTTGTGGGAGGAGAGGCTGGACTCTGCCCTTCTGAGCTGGGAATTTCTGGTTAAAGGCTTATAGTGCCTGCATATCTGAACTGTTTCTTACTGAAATTGGTACACCTTGTTTGCTGTAGCATAGACTAGATCCAGGCCTGCTGAATCTAGCTTTGTTTCTTTGCTTGTTGTTTGTTTGCTTATTTCCCTGAAACGCTAATTTCACCTAAAACGCGGCTTTTCAGCGCTTCTGTGGATCCCTAGTGATATCTGCATTGCTTACTGTACTTATTTCCTTGTTTCACTTGAAAGAAAGCTACTGTTTGTCATTTTTGCATTTAAGTTACCTGTAACACATTGCATTTAAGTTACCTGGCACTTGCTCACTAAGTCGGCACTAAAAAATTAAAAGCACTACACCCTCACAAACTCCCCTTGAGTACCTTGTTCCCCATTGGCCCTTTTTTTTCAATTATAAAGGAATTCCCAATACTATTCTAGCATGTCCAAAGGTCAGTTGTCAATCTCCTCTCCGGTCCAGCTGGTGAATCTGGGAATCTTGAGGCAATGTTACAACTGCCTCATGTACACAGACAACCCTCTCCTCCTCCCAACAAATTCCAACACATGTGAGAGATGCAACCATATAGCCAAACTGGAGGCTAAGCTCTCTCAACTCAGTACTGGCGTAACCAGTAAGGAGGAGAAGAAAACCACACTCACTACAATTCCAGTCTCACATAGACCTACCACGACATCAAACCAAACACAAACACACAAAAACATACTCGGAGGCTCTAAATAAAAATCTGCCTAAGCAGCAGAGACCTCCAAAGCAGACACCCAAGCAACCACTACCCCAAAACAAAACACGTGCAACACATAGCTCACAAAGCCAGTGTGCTGAACAGTCACAGCCCTTAAGGCTAAACAACACACCTGATACACTTGTAATAGGTGACTATCGCCAGGCACACTGACATCCTGCTCACCAGGCTGAACAAGGAGAAGGTCACGGTGAGCTGCCTGTCGGGCGCTAGGATCCGCCACATAACACAAGCACTCAGGTCACTCCAAGGCAAATACAAATATGACTCAGTCATTGTCCATGCTGGTGTGAATGACCTGAGATGTACCTCCCTGGACTACATGAAAAGAGACAGAGAAGCTCTCTGAGCATGTAGCCCAGACCAGTATGACCCTGACCTTGAGTAGCATCTTACCCTCACCAAGAATGATGCCACAATATGAAGACAAGATGATCAATTTCAACAAATGGCTTAAGTATTGGTGTCATTCAAAGGGGATCCAATGCCTGTCAGCCTGGGATGACATGCTCGACAAGCCATGATGCTTCGCTAGGGACGGCTTGCACCTGTCACCCCTGGGCTTTCAGATATTGGCAAAGGCTCTTGCTACCCCCTTAGTGCCTTTTTTAGGCAAGGCTCAAAAGACAAACCCACCTCCATAGGTATCACAAGGGATAAGAAACTAAGAGTAATGCTACTCAATGCCAGAAGTCTAAACCTCAAGATGCACGCACTCGAAACTCGCCTTACCATGGAGAAAGTACAGTTTTGTACCTACCATAAATGTAGATGTTAGAGTGCTAATACAGCTGCAGTCATAACAGATGGGTTCTCCTGCCGTCAGGCGGGTCCTCAGTCGGCCCAATTCCAAAGTCTAGGTCCGGCGTCAGTTGTCGTCGCTTCTTCCCTGACGTCAGTGCGACAGGGGTATAAAAGAACCAGCTGATGCCATTTTCTTCAATTTTTCTTGCCCCAGATGTCAGGTGCCCCCAGAAGGAAGGCAATACATAAATTTATGCAATAATGCAATGCAATATAACCAAAATACAGTAGTTGCAAGCAAATACACCATAAAAGAATACCCCAATCAGGTTGTATGAGGAGGTGTTAGCCAATAGGCCTGTTCCAAGAGGGGCAGGAGGGAGGGAAACCTGGACTGCAGCTGTATTAGCACTCTAACATCTACATTTATGGTAGGTACAAAACTGTACTATGTTCATCGTGCATACAGCTGCAGTCATAACAGATGGGTAGAATCCCAAAGCTAAAAAGGGGGTGGTAGGCACTAGGTGGAAGTAGGAGGGGCCAGGATGCCCTGCAAGACTGCAGTGGCAAAGCCTGCTCTAGTTTTGGAGTATAATGGTAGGTGGTAGTGCTTGGAGAAGGTATGCACAGAACTCCAAGTGGCTGCTTCCAAAATATCTTTGGTAGGAACTCCTCTGAGGAAAGCTGCAGAGGTAGCTGTGGCCCTTGTGGAGTGAGATCTGATGCCTGCAGGTACAGTTTTACCATGAAAAGAGTAACAAAAGCGTATGCAGTGGGCTATCCATTTTGAGATTGTCTGTTTGAAAATTGGCTTCCCTTGAACTCCTATATAGCATAGGACACAAAGAGTTGTTCTGATTTTCTGAAAGGCTTTGTTCTGTCCAAATAATAGCGCAGCTGCCTGTGGATGTCCAAGGAATGTAGTAGTCTCTCCCCTTTGTTTTGAGGATTAGGGTAAAAGGTAGGTAAGTGGATAGCCTGATTCAAAGCTACTCTGGATACCACCTTTGGCATAAAGGACGGGTTGGTTCGTAAGGAACCTCTGTCCTGATGGAAAATGATGAAAGGCTGCACAGCTATGAGGGCTTGTAATTCCGATACCCTGCGAGCTGAGGTGATAGGAAGAAGGAAGGCTGTTTTCCAGGACAAATATTGCAAATCTGTTGAGGCAGCTGGCTCAAAAGGAGGCAAGGTCAGCTTTTCTAGAATGAAATTGAGGTCCCAAGCAGGTATAGGTTGTTTCCTTGAGGGTTTTATATTCTTAGCCCCTCTGAGGAACTGTCTTAAGAGGGGGTGAGAGAATAAAGGTGGATCAGTGTTGTATTCTGCAGAAATGGCTGAAGCATGGATTTTGATGGAGGAGAATGAAAGTCCACTGCTTAGCAGCTCAGCTAGATGCTGTAATATTTGAGGTAAATTCAGCTTTCCAGGATTCTGGCCCTTTTTCTCATTCCAGGCACAGAACCGTTTCCATTTTGCGGAGTAAGCTTTTCTAGTAGATGGCCTTCTGGCCTCCAAAATGACATCCTGCACCTCCTTGGAGAGTAGGGTCTGTTGTGAAGTTAAGGAATCTTCCATGCTGCCATATTGAGTGTTTTCAGCTGACTGTGAAGAGTTTTGAAGCTGTGCCGAGTCAGAAGAAGAGGCATTAGAGGTAGGGTCCATGGTGGGGAATGAGTCAGGCTCCTCAGGAGTGGGTACCAGCGTTGTCTTGGCCAGTCTGGAGCAATGAGAATCATCTTTGGTCTGTCTGCTCTGGTTTTTAAAAGAACTTTGGGCAGCAGAGGAAGAGGTGGAAAGGCATAAACTGTCATTGTTGTCCAACTGAAAGAGAGCATCCACTCTCCAGGCCTGTGGATGAAAAGTCCTTGAGCAGAATTTTGTCAATTGGTGATTTTTGTGGGAGGCAAAGAGATCTATGTCTGGCCTTCCCCATGCTTGAATTATCCCTGTAAAAACTTGAGGATGCAACTTCCATTCGTGTGGATCTGTCATATTTCTGCTTAGGTTGTCTGCCAGCGTGTTTTCCTTGCCTGTCAAGTACTGTGCTTGGAGTTCGATTTGTAATTCCAGAGCCATGTTCCAAAGTGACATGGCCAGCCTGCATAGGGGGTATGAATGGGTTCCTCCCTGTTTATGTACCACATTATTGTGGTGTTGTCTGTCCTTATCAATAGTTGACCTGGATGCAGAAGGTCTTTGAAAGCTATAATAGCATTTATTACCGCTAGCATTTCCTTTTGATTGATGTGAAGGTGCTTTTCTTTTTGGGACCATTTGCCCTGAATGCACCGATCTGTCATGTGCGCCCCCCAGGCGTAGTCCGAGGCATCTGTTGAGATGACTTTATTTGCTTGAGGCTTGCAGAATGGGAGACCTGTGTTTGTTTGGCATGCTTGAGCCCACCACAGAAATTCCTTCTGAAGACATGGAATTAGTGGTATTATTGTTTCCAAACTGTGGCTGTGTTGAGACCATAGGTTTTTCAGGTACCATTGAAGTTTCCTCATATGCAGCTTTGCACATGGGATTAGTAGGATGCAAGATGCCATGAATCCCAGAGCCTGCAGGATTTTCCTTGCAGTCAGCCTGGTGAAATTTGCTAGTTTTCTGAAGTATTGAGTTAGTTGCCCCTGTTTCTCTGGCGTGAGGTAGGCCATCTGGGTGTTTGTGTCCAAGTTGGCACCCAGGAAAATTATTTTCTGAGAGGGTATTAGCCTTGATTTCTTTTTGTTGAGTGTGTATCCCAGAGAATTCAACAACATTATTACAAAAGCCAGATGTTTCAGAAGCATGTGCTTGCTGTCCGCTTGGATCAGGCAGTCGTCCAAATATGGGTATATTTGTATCCCTTGAAGTCTGCAGTGGGCAATTACTGATGCCAGACATTTCGTGAATACTCTGGGTGCAGTAGATAAGCCAAAGGGCAATGCAGAGAATTGATAATGGGTTGAACCTGCAAGAAATCTGAGGTATCTTCTGCAATTTTGTCTGATTGGGACATGCAGGTATGCCTCCTTGAGGTCCAATGTTACCAGCCAAGACTCCTTGCCCAGCATGGGAAGAAGCTGCTGTAATGTCAGCAACTTGAATTCTGGCACGAGTAAAAATGTGTTTAGGATGGATAGGTACAAAATAAGTCTCCAATCTTTTCCCTTCCTTGGTACCAGGAATAGTCTGGAATAAAAACCTTGACCTTGTTCTTGAGTAGGTAACCTCTTGAATAGCTTTCATATCCATGAGATCTGAAATTTGTCTTTGTGCCTCTGCCCTTTGATTGTGTGGCAGGTTTGGCATGCCTCTCATTTTTGGAAGGGTGTGAAAATGGAATCTGTAGCCTTTGTTTATAATGTCCAGGATCCATTTGTCTTTTGTGACAATATGCCAATTTTTCGAAAATAATGTCAGTTTTCCGCCTAAGGGTGCTGCCATTTGAGCCTTGCTTGGCATGCAAAGGGGAAAGTCATTGGGTTTGCTTTCTGAATGGCTGCGAACTATCCTCACCACCTCTTTGTGTAGGAGCTTGCCATTGTCTGCCTCTAAACGATCCTTGAGATTGTCCTCTGCCCCTCGGGCGCCTGTATCTACCTCTTTGGGGTCTGTCCGTGGTTGGAAAGGACCAATTTTTGGAAGGCCAATTTCTACTGAAACGTGGAGGTTGTACCTGCAGAAAATCTTTCACTGTTTGTATTGATTTAGCCTTTTCCTCCATTTTCTTTAATACCTCCTCAGCTTTAACACCAAATAATACATCCTTTTATAGAGGGGCATCTCGTAATTTAGCTTTGACATGATCTGGTAAGGTTTGCTCCTTGAGCCAGGTATGTCTACGTATGACTGAGCCTGTAACAGCAGCTCTACATGAGGCCTCTAGAGCATCAAAACCACATTGCAAGGTATGTTTATCCACTTGTTCTGCACTATGTATCAAATCCTGCAACTCCTTCAAGTCTGGTTGTTCAGGTTGTGACATTTTGCTTCTCAACTGTGATAACAGAAACTGTTGGTACTTTAACATATCGAACTGCCAGTTTAATGCCCTCATGGTTAAGGTGGCCGAGGTGTACACCTTTTTTCCCCACCTTTCTAAAGATCTGGAATCTCTCTCTGAAGGTAATGGATTTTTAGCAGTGGAGGCCTTAATTTCCTTGGGGCCCTGTGAGAAAGTTTCTGGGTCAGCCGCATGGCTTTTGTATAAAAATTGGTGCGAGTCAAGAACCCGGATGTACCTGTCAGGCTTGACTGGGGCTGGAGGTAGAGAGTCTGGGTTAAGGCAGGCCTCCGAATACACATCTAGTATGTCTAAGACAGGAGGTATAGCCAGAGGCCTGTGCTGAGGTAGCAAGAGAAAATCGCTAAGCCTTTTCTTGGAGTCTGAGTACTCTTGGCCTTCCCAGTGGAAGTGTTCCCTCAAGGTATGCAAGGTTTCCCCAAATGAGTAATCCTCTGGGGGGGAGACAGAGGGAATGGACTCCTCTGCATCAGAATCTTCAAAAGGGGAGTAAGAATGTTCCTGTTCATCAGAGTGCTCTGAAATAATGGAGGCCTGGTCAGAGGAGGGGGATTCTTCCGCCACTCTGGGCCTTTTGTCCGGGGGGGGGGGGGGGGGGTTGTGAACCCCTGATAAGAGTAATTAAATCCTCATCCATTTTCAGCATCTGTTTTTTAGGCATGGGGCCTGGAGAAGGGCCCTGTGTAGCTTGTCTCTTAGAATGCATGGATGCTTTAGACTTAGTGAAAGCCTTGATGGAAAAGGAAGAGGAAGGTCTGAAGACCCCTTGAGAGGAGGCAGACCTGTCTACATTTTGAGTTTCACCGAGAGTGACTTCGGTATCTGTAGTCGGGGTGTGGGCCGAGGAGCCTGCGACCTCGGGCACAGTAGACACCGCCAATGAAGTGTCATCAGTAGGCAGGGGCTGCGTAGGCGCCTCGCTGAGAACCGGACCACCTGTAGTCGGCTTTGGAGTGGTGTCGGTAGAGGCCGCGGACCTCATGTGTCGGTCCTTATCTTTGCGTTTTTTAGACAAAACTGGAGTCGGAGTATCCGACGACATAATGTAGTTAATTTTTTTGCCAAAATAGTGCTGGGCGAACTCCGCCCGACGCTTAATGGTGCGTTTGTTGAATGTAGCACAAAAATGACAGACCGAGACGTCGTGGTCTGGGCCTAAGCAAGGAATGCAGAGGGAATGAAAATCCTTATGCGGTATTTGCTTCCCACATGAAATACAATTATTAACTTTGTCTGACATCGGTCTGAGGCAAGAAAAGTTTCCCCAACGGGGTACTTAGCTTTCAAGACGACTTCGGTTGCAAAATTTTCGTAATTTCAGGAGCTGGCCGACCGGCACTTGCCAACTGCTTCTGCTTCGGGCACCGCGCGGCAAGAAAGACTGAAGAAAATGGCGTCGGCTGGTTCTTTTACACCCCTGTCGCACTGACGTCAGGGAAGAAGCGACGACAACCGACGCCGGACCTAGACTTTGGAATTCGGCCGACCGAGGACCCGCCTGACGGCAGGAGAACCCATCTGTTATGACTGCAGCTGTATGCACGATGAACATCATCGATATCTGTGCAGTAAAAGAAACCTGGTTCAAGGCTCCCGAGAGCACCCCAGCACTACCAGGTTATAACTCATAACATGCTTTTCGGCCCCAAAACTTGGACCGAACCACAAAGGGGGGGGGTATCAATATTAGTCAAAGATACCCACACCTCCAGGTTGGTGGCACAGCACGAAGCATCAGAGACTATCCATGTGCAACTAACAGTGGGTAAAACTGCCTTCCAGTTTATAGCCTGCTACAGACCACCCTCCCAAACCCAGGAACCCCACTTGGCCTTCCTGAGAACACTGGAAAATATGAAGGTCTCTCCAAACACCATTATATTGGGCGACTTCAACTACCCAAACATAGACTGGGAGCATTACTCTAGCTCCAACACCCTAGCCCAAAGGTTCCTAGAATTTATAAACTCAAATGCTATGGAACAACTTACCACTCCCACAAGAGGGGAAAACATACTGGACCTGATCATCACCAACATGGGGACTCTATGCTCCAGACCAGAAGTGTATCGCTCACTGGTAAGATCAGGCCATAAACTAATCTCTCTGGATATTCACATCCAGACCCCAACCCCTGCCCAGAAAACCACAGTGAAAAACTTCTCTAAAGCAAATTTCACACTCCTCAAAACCGAGGTGGAATCCTTCAAAGCCCCCGGGCCTGTGGAAAATACGGCCCAGACTGCAGAACCCTTTATAGACGCATTCTATGAACACCTTCAGGAATGCATGGATCTTGCAATCCCAAATAAAACCAAGACCCAATCCTCCAAAGACAGACGTCCTGTCTGGTGGACCCCAGCCATAAACAAACTATACAATAGAAGGAGGAAGCTACTACATGAGAGCAAAATCCCAAAAAGGGAAGGCATCTCTGATCAGTATTAGCAAAAAACTACAGGCACTCATAAAATCGTCTGAGGCCAGCTTCGAGAGAAAAATTGCACAGGACACTAAGGATAATCACAAGGCTTTCTTTAGTTATGTTAGGAACCTGGGTGGGAATTCCCAGATATGTTCAGAATTAGTCCAAAATGACAAAAAATACACCGAACCCACAGACATTGGCAACATCCTAGCTGACAGGTTCAGCGCAAACTCCCCACCAAAGGGCAAATATCTATCCCAGCAGAGTGCTGCCCCTGACATCTCAGATGCTCAGGTAAGAGCCGCCCTCTCCAAAGCAAAAACACAGCATCAATGGGACCAGACGGTGTACCGGGCTGCGACCTACATGAACACCAAGAAGAGCTAAACCCAAACATAAAACTACTGTTCAATCTCAGCCTTACTACAGGATATGTACCCAAAGAGTGGCGTACAGCAACAGTGGTCCCTCTCCACAAAGGTGGTGCCTCAACGGATCCTGGAAACTATCGCCCCATAAGCCTGACTAGCTTGGTCTGCAAAGCTATGGAAAGGATCATCATGGACCTCATAAATAAAGATATTGGGGACCTACAGACACTGGATCCTACCCAGTTCGGCTTTGTTAATGGCAGATCCTGCCTCTTAAACCTGGTTGATTTCTTTGAAACAGTCACCAAGGCCATTGACGAGGAGAAGGTGGTCCACACAGCCTACCTGGACCTCGCGAAAGCCTTCGATACAATACCCCACTCGGGCATTATAGATAAGCTCACCAGCTTAAATTTAAACCCCTATGTCACTAGATGGGTTGCAAACTGGCTCAAGGACAGAACCCGCATGGTTAGAATTGCTGGAGCCATGTCAGACTCCAAACCAGTTACAAGTGGCGTTCCACAAGGCTCAGTCCTGGGACCTCTCTTGTTCGGTATATATTTCTCGGAGGTACAGGCCAACACGGAAGGACTGTGGCTGACCAAGTTCGCAGATGACTGCAAACTGGGTGCCATAATCGAGTCTCCAGCCGACACAAGCATCCTCCAAAAGGGCCTCATAGAAACAGACAACTAGTGCCAGAGCCATGGCCTCAAGCTAAACGCCAAAAAGTGTATAGTCATCCCCTTTGGCAAAAACAAAGTGCCCACAAATTACCACATAGATGGTAAATCCATTAAGTACAGAAGAAGTAATTAGGGACCTGGGGACCCAAGTTGATAGCAATCTCTCATTTGACAACCACGTGGCCAAAGTGGTTAGAAGAACATTTTATATAGCCCACCTAATCATGAAGGGATTCACATCTAGTTCAGGGGAGGTCATCGTGCCTCTTTACTCATCCCTCATCAGGCTCATAATTGAGTACAATGCCCCTTTTGGGATGTACCTTACCAGACACCTGCAGCAACTGGAAAGACCCCAAAAGTACCTCACCAGGAGGATCAAAGGGCTCAAACAGATGCCATATGCTGCCCGGTTAAAGAAACTCCAGCTCTACTCAGTGGCATACCGCCTGCTCAGAGGCGATCTGTGCCTGACGTATAAAGCCATGTCCAACCCGGAATTAATGGACATGCTGCACCTCAGAAAATCCAAATCCCATCGAGCCACCCGCTCGAGAGACTTGAACCTCAGCACTGAAATAAATAGGACATGCTGGAGGGACAGATTCATAACCCAGAGGCTCCCTTCACTCTGGAATAAAATCCCAGTCCAGGTTAGGCAGAGTCCCTCATTGACTCTCTTCAAGAGGAATCTTGATGAGTGGATGGGAGATCGTAGGTTTACCCCGGGTATCACTTCTGTGTCACTGTTAGACAGAGGCACAGTATACTGACCTCGAAAAAGGGCATAGCAAAATTAATTTAAAATGGGTGGCAAAAGCCAAACACACTCTGGCTAGGCTTATAAATGCCCTAGGGCAGATAGCCTAGTATGAACCTATGAACCTATGTTTTTTAGGCATAGAGGTCTGAGCACGTGGCTCATGAGTCGGTTTTTTAGCCTTAGAAGTTGCTTTTGTCTTTATTTTTGAAGCTGGTGTCGGTTTTATATAGAAATGTTGAGGCCTGAAAATTCCCTCAGATGCCGGTGCCTGCTCAGCGGCTCCGGACCCATTTGAGGGAGAGACATCTGCAGGTACAATACTCTTGAGAATCTCGCGGCATGCCGGACTCCACATGGGTCTCGGTAGAGGCCTGCGACTCGAAAGTAGCAGGTAGGGGCTGCGAAAGCGCCTCACTGAGTACCGGCGAACCGGCGACTGGCTTAGGAGAAGCTTCGTCGTCGGTTTTGGACCTCGACGGTCTGTCTCTGTCCTTTTCTTTGCGTTTTTTTGTGAACTCCAGTAGTCGGATTGCTATCCGACGACATTTCAGGGTAATTAAATCTGTTTCCAAAATATTTTGAAGATATACCGACGCTTAATAGTGCGTTGGTTAAATCTAGCACAAAACCGACAGCAAGGCCCGTTATGATCTGGGCCTAGGCAAGCAATACAGTACAAATGAAAATCCTTATGAGGTATTTGCTTCCCACAAGTAATGCAATTAACTTTTACTGACATCGATAAGGAGCAAGAAAAAGTTTCCCCAATGGGGTACTTAGCTTTAATTGAAGACTTCGGTTCTGAAACTCGAATGCGAAAATTTCAGGAGTTGGCTGATCGGCACTTGTGAACTGCTTCTGCTTCGGGCACCGTGCGGCAAGAAAGACTGAAGAAAATGGAGTCCGCTGCATGTTTTATACCCCTGACGACCTGACGTCATGGAAGAGGAGACCGCAACTGACGCAGGACCCATGACTATAATATTCAGGCCGACTGAGGGCAACCTGCTAGCAGATTACCCAAACGTAACGACTGCAACAGTGAAACACGAACATCCAAATCTGTCAAGGCCAGTAAGGTGCAATGAGGATGACTTTGCTTTTCAATATGGCAGCTTTCTGTAGCAATTTTGGAATTAGTGAAATTCCAGGAAAACGTGAAGTAGACCGGGGGGCCAATCATGAAGGAAAGCATACCTTAGCGACTCCCCTGAGGGGAGATTAGGGCAAAGTAGCTGCATTTGTTGCTTAGAGGAGAAGCGAAAAGTATCGCACTAAGGCTAGCCCCACTGATGAAAAATTATTTCCGCTATGTTGTTGTTGAGAGACCACATGTGAGGTAGAAGAATGCAACTGCTCAACTTGTCTGCTAACACGCTGGACTTCCCTGGAATGTGTGTTGCTACAAGAAAGCAGTAGGAGGAGATCATCCACTGCCACACTATAAGCGCATCTTGACACAAGGTATAAAATCCGGTTCCTCCTTGTTAGTTGATGCACCAAACTACTGACATTGTCCGTTGGAACTGCAATCGTCCCCAAAGGGAGAGCATTCTGAAGGGCCTGCAATGCTAAAAGCAACTGTCTCATCTGAAGGACATTGATATGTAAGTTGGCCTCTGATGGACAATATCCAGAAACACATCCTTTTGAAGCATCCACTTGTGGGATGGTGTTCGGGACCTGTTCAGATAATCTGTCATACAATTTAGAGAGGATGGGATGTAGACTACCTGAAGGGTTACCTGGAATTTTACTGCCAGCCCCCAAGGCTGAAGAGCCCGTCTGCATAAAAGATACGATATGGATCCCCATTTGTTCACATACCAAAGGACGATCATATTGCCTGTGAACAGCTTTAGAGGTCCTGGCTGGAATAAGGGGGTGGAAAGTTTTCATGGCCAGTAGCAGCGCCCTCATCTCCCTTACACTGAAGTGCTCCTTCAATTAAGAGGGAGACCAGACCCCTTGTACCTTCAGGTGGCTGAAGGCTGCTCCCCAACTTATGTCTGAGGCATCTGTGCAGATCTCTTAACGAGGAGCAAGAGGGTGTAAGGGTAGTTCTGGGTTGATAGACACGATGTATCCACCACAGAAGTTCCCTCTTCAAACAGGGGATGAGAGGAATGGAGAATTCTAAGGGGTGCTGGTGTTGCATCCAAACTGATTTTAGATCCCGCTGCCATTTTCTCATGTGGAGTTTGGCTAAGGGGAGCATGGGAATGGTGGATGCCATGAAGCCCATGACCCTGAAGAACTCTCTCTGGCTGTAATGTGGTAAACCAGTAGAATGTTTTGGAAGTAAAGGATGAGGTCCTGTACCTTTTGTGGGGAAAGGGAGACCCTCATAAGATCTGCTTATATCCTGCACCCTAGGAAAATTTCATCTTGTGAAGGCCTGAGAAAGGAAAGATGTGTAAAATCTTACCATAACCATAAATGTCCTTCTCTTCCATGTTGCAGTATTCTACTTGTGCGTTTACCCTACTTTCTCTCCAGTTCGTCCGGCCATGTTTCCAAACATTTTCAGTCCCTCTTGGTGCGTCTGACGTGGCGGCAGGAACATAGGCCATAAAAGTGACATCTGCATACTCCAGCCCTCAGAACATAGAAAAAGCCCCAAACGGAGCCAGTCCTGCAAGGGCATAGCCTGTCCAATATCACCCGGGAGAGCAAGTGCAGTTATACAAGTGGGAAAGGTGGGTGGGAAGGAATGCTGCAACACAGAAGAGGAGGATATCTATGGTTATGGTAAGATTGTACACAACTTTCCTAGGTCCTTCTATTCCAATGTTTCAGTATTCTACTTGTGGATGAGTGCAAAAGTTCACTTAGGAATGGGAGGTGTCCTACATGAAGTTTCCAGGCATCCGTGTAGGATAGCCCTGGCAAACCCTACCCCTGGCTCTGTAAATATGGTCCAGTTTGTAGTGTTTGGTGAAGGTGTGAACTGAGGACCAAGTGGCTGCCTTAAGTATGAAGTCAGTGGTTAACCCTATAAAGAAGGCTCCACAAGAGGCCACTGCTCTGGAGGAGTGGGCCTTGACATTGCCCTCCAAGGTCTTACCATGGTGTAGCTAGCAGAAGGAAATGGCCTGGGCGATCCAGTCGAAAAAAGAAGTTATGTACTCACCATAACGTTCCATCTGAGTAGGTAAACTTCATTTGTCAGCAACCTGTGGGTATCGGATCCATATCCGATCCGAGCCGGCAGCTTCAAACAGCTAAGATCCGAGCTCCAAGCTCCTCCCCCTTGCCCATAATCCCCTGCTATCCCCTTCCTGACCTCAGATCGAGTTTGTTTAGCAACACAGAGCATTACAACACAAAGGATCACCTGCACATCCTAACCTAGAGTTATCTGGGAACGAAGGGCAAGGAATCCTTTTAGTACACGCTATAGGTTAGGGGGATGGAGGGGGGGGGGGTTGGCTGCTGACAAATGAAGTTTACCTACTCAGATGGAACGTGGTGGTGAGTACATAACTTCTTTATCTGAAGTAATTAACTTCATTTGTCCATCAACCTGTGGGACAGAGTTCCCAGCTATCCAATCCTTGGGAGGTCCTCATGGAAGGATATTCCGGAGCACTGCAGAGCCGAAGGATTCTCTCCCTTTGAAAATTATATCCAACTTGTAATGGTTAATGAAAGTATGAGATGATGCCCTAGTGGCTGCTGAACAAATGTCATCCAATGATACTCTGGACCAAAAGGCAGCAGAGGTGGAAATCAATCGAGTAGAGTGGGCGTGGACTCCTTCAGGTTCAGGTCGGCCAGAACTCTTATATGCAAGAAGTATACACTGGGCGATCCATCTGGACAATGTAACTTTTGATACTGGTTTTCCCACAGAAGGTTTAGCAAAGGATACAAAGAGTTGCTCAGATTTCCTGTGGTCAGCGGTCCTGTGCAAGTAGAACCTCAATTGCCTGTGTACGCACAGAGAATGTAACTTGTATTCACCCTTGTTCTGATAATTTGGAAAGAATACTGGTAAATTAATAGATTGATATTGGGCTCCGAAGCAACTTTGGGCAAAAAGGAGGGGTTGGTCCTGAGAGAAACTCTATCTTTATGGAAAACCAGGTATGGTGGTTTGGTGCAAAGGGCTTGAAGCTCCAAAACCCTTCTGGCCGAAGTGATGGCAATAATAAAGGCAGTCTTCCAAGATAAGTATTTTAGATCCACCGAAGCTGCAGGCTCAAAGGGAGGAGCTGTCAGAGACTGGAGAACAAGAGTTAAATCCCATGGAGGAACTGCATGTTTAACAGGAGGCCTCAAGAGGAAAGTGCCTTTTAAGAAGGTCTTGCATAATTTGGAAGAGGTCAAGGAACCGAGATCACTTCCCACATGATAGTAGGAGATTGCGCTAACTGGACTTTGACCATAGAGGAGCTAGCACCCTGGTCGAATAAGATGGACAAAAATTCTAGCACTGCTGGTAACGGAGCTGTAAAGGTGTCCAAGTTTCTGCGCTCCACCCAAATTGAAAAGCGTTTCCATTTGCTATTATAAACCTTCCTCGTAGAAGGCTTGTGAGCGGCTACTAGAATAGCCTTAACAGAGGACGAGATACCAGGAGTCCTAGCTATTACTGGAACTGGATCAGCCAAGCTGTAAGCTTGAGGTTGTCCAGGTTCGGGGTTGTTAATCCTAGTGGGTGAGAGATCAGATCCGGAGTGGGATCTAGAATCCATGGGGGATTCACTAGATGAGACCATAGACAAGGGAACCACGCTTGACGAGGCCAGAATGGGGCTATGAGGATCACTCTGCTCCCCAACCGACGGGCTTTCTGCAAGAATTTTAGCATTAGGGGAAGAGGTGGATAAGCATAAAGTAGACCGGATGGCCAAACATGCACCAGAGCGTCTCTGGGGGATTCCCCCGGTGGGGGAATTAGAGCGAAGTAGTCGCTGCACTTTGCGTTCGAAGGAGACGCAAAGAGATCGCAGCAAGGTTGACCCCACTTGAGGAAGATTTGCTTCGCTACTCTCGGGTTCAGAGACCACTTGTACGGTGAAAGGATGGTTCGACTCAGCCTGTCTGCCAAGATGTTCGACCGGCCCGGAATGTGCGGCGCTATGAAAAAGCGGTTGGTGGAGATCGCCCATTCCCAAACTCTCATGGCCTCTCGAAAAAGTGGGTAGGATCTGGTTCCCCCTTGCTTGTTGATATACCAGACTACTGACATGTTGTCTGTCTGAATTGCAATTGTCCCCAAGGGAAGAAGGGCTTGGAGTGCTTGCAACGCCAAAAGCACCACTCTCATCTCTAGGACATTGATATGCAACAAGGTCTGCCTTGGACTGTTCTGCCCATACAGTGCCCCCCTCACCCGAGGCGAGAAGCGTCCGTGGTCACCGTGGTTAGAGGAGGGGACAAAGAGAAGGACCGCCCTTTCTAGAGGTCCGGGGACTGAAGCCACCAGAATTGGGCTTTCCTGCAAACCCTGCTGAGGGGGATGGGTGAACTCAGTGGATGTTGCAGGATGGACCATTGAATCTGCAAGTTCCATTGTAGTACTCTCATGTTCAAGCACGCTAAGGGTAGCAGGTTGATTGTTGCAGCCATAGAACCTAGAGCCCTCAGGACCAATTCCGCTGGAGGAGCCGGGGAGTGTAGAAGGGCCAGCACGTGGAGCTTTAGTGTTCGAAGCTGGTCTGGAGTTAAGAAGATTTGCAAAAGGTTTGTGTTTAATCTGGCCCCAATGAAGTCCAAAATCTGGGTTGGTTGAAGAGAATATTTTTTGATATTGATTGTGATTCCCAGTCGGGAGGCCAAGTGGAGGAAGTAATCTCTGGCTAAACACAGCAGATGCCTGGTGGGGGCGGTCAGGAGCCAGTCGTCCAGGTACGGAAAGACCTGTATTCCCTGGAGTCTCAGGTGGGCCGCTACAACTGCCAAGACTTTGGTGAACACCCTGGGGGCTGTGGTGAGACCAAAGGGAAGGACCCTGAACTGGTAGTGTCTGGCTCCTAGCTGGAAGCGGAGAAACCTTCTGGATCGCCTGTCCAACAAAATGTGGTAGTATGCATCCTTGAGGTCTACAGAGCACATCCAGTCGTTCTCCTGCAGGAGTGGGAGAATGGATTGAATGGAGACCATCCAGAACTTTTCTTTGGCCACTGACAGGTTTAGAAAGGGCAGGTAGAGGATTGGTCTCAGGTCCCCTGTATTTTTTGGCACCAAGAAGATCCTGGAGTAAAAGCCTGATCTGGATTGGTCTGGGAGGACGTGCTGGATTGCTCATTTTTCTAGCAGCTGGAGTATTTCTGTGGCTGCTGCCTCCTTTTGATTGGGTGGAACATCGGGGAGGCTCCGGGGTTTAGGGGGGAGATTGAGAAAGGGGATCTTGTAACCTCTGGATATGATTCGAAGCACCCAGCAATCTGTTGTGATGGACTCCCAAACTGCTAGGTGCCTCGAGAAGCAAACCCCCGACTGCCTCCAGAGTGAAGCAGTCGGGTAACCCTACAGGGTTGCTGTGCAGGCCGATCAGAAAATGTTTCTCTCGACCCGAGAAGCGGACTCCGATGGCAGACAACGTCTTCCCGTCTTTCTCGCTCTGGACCAGCGTGTCACGTATGGTCTTGCCAAATAGCGAAGAACCATCAAACGGGGCATTAACGAAGGACGCCTTGAAGGGTTCTGCAAAATCGCAATGGCGGAGCCAAGCATGCCGTCCTAAGACAATGCCCGCTCCGCTAGCTCTAGCGGCTCCTTCCGTAGCATGGAAGAGGAATCGCATAGAGGTGCTCGTAATGGATTTGAGAGTGGCCATTCGGGTTGAGAATACCTTCTTATCCTAGGCAGACATGGACTCTGGGGGTGACCCGGCATATTTTTTGATGAGATCCCGCTGGAGTCGTATCACTTGTGACATAATTCAGCGACCTTACAGAGAAGGTGGCTGAAGCGAACATCTGCTTCCCCAGGCAGTCCATCGTCCGAGACTCCTTGTCTGGAGGATGGATCGAGGAACTCTCCTGGGCTAGTTCCTTTCTGGTGGCGGCCGCCACCAACATGGCATTTACAGGAGCACCCTTGCTCCAACACGTCCTATCAGAAGGTGGGCTGAGGATTTTATCTGGTCTCTTTGGAATGGGCTCCATAGTGTCCGGTTCCTTCCATGCTCTGGTAGTAATCAGGTCTACCAGGGGGTTGGCGGGAGGGGACACCCAAGAGGTAGATGGGACTGCGTCAAACGCCTCCAGAAACACAGACTCATCAGAGGAAGGTTTTTGGGCTGACCACCCCACTCTAATTCGAAGCATTTCCATGATGTCTCCGAAGGAGACGTCTTCGGGAGGTGACCTTGGGGATCCTTCCCCTTCCTCTAAGTCTGTGTCTTCTGTCATGGACTCAGGTGAGTTCAAGTGCCTCCTCTTGCACTTACATTTGTGAGGAACCTCCTCGGGGGGGTGGGGGGGCTGTCCGAAGAGGTCTCACCAACCAGATCCTGCTCCTCCAAGGGAACTATCTGGGATGTAGGCGCAGGCTGTGCCGGGTGATGGAAGGTAGGCCCGTCTGAGAGGGAGTGCAGGGTGGAACCGTAGCAGGAGCCTGGGGCCTTGAATCCCTCGACAATACCCTCTCCACGACATCGAACGCCGAAGGAGAACTGCTCTCTCTGGGATCCGTGAGCAGCCCCCTCGGATCCGATGTGTGTATCGGAGCCAGCGCCGAAGCAATCGGATCCGAAGGGCCAGTATGCTCCAACCGAGACGGAGCCGAAGACACACTGACACCTCCGCATTCAAAGCTCAGCTCTCGGCTCAGAGAGCTCGGATCTGAAAATGGACCAGACAAACTCGAGGGTGCAGTCGGCACCTAAGTACGAGGTACTATCGGCGCCGACACTCCCCCAGCTCCCATGCTACCCCGCTCCAACGGCTCAGAGACCCGGAAGTGGGTCGGAGAAGGAGCAATCGGGGCAAAAAAGGGGGGTCAAGCTCCCTCCCCCGGAGGGGGGGGGGAAGCAGGAGCACTCCCATCTGCAGCAGGGCCTGGAGGAACCTATGCATCATCAGGTCCATGTCTGCATCGGACAAGCTTCGGGTTGACCTAGAGGAAGTCACCGAGGCGGGCCGGGAGTGCCGCCTCGATGACCTCGAAGGCGGCTGGGTCTCCTCTTCCTCTGGCGAAAAGCGGGGTGAATGGAGCCGGGAAGGTGAAGGCCCGGAGGCCCTGGGAGAAGCTGCTTGCTTGGCCGGCGGGGCCGAGGAGGAAGACTCGGCCCGCCGCTTATGGTGCTTCTCTTTTCTCCTCTCTCTCCTAGCTTCCCTCTCCTCCTGGCCTGAGGTGGGAGGGTGAGTCCCGGCCAGGGGAGCAGGGATGGAAGGTGGCACTGCTGCGGCAGGTGCCACAGAGGGAGAGGAGGACGAAGTCGAGTCCAGGGGCAACAGTCCCGCCAGAATCAACTTCGACCTCCTGTCCCTCAAAGCCCTGGGGTTGAAGGCTGCACAAATAGTGCAGCCTGAGGAGGGGTGGTCAACCCCAAGGCAGATAACACACAGAGTGTGGCCATCCGCTGGGGACAGCTTATGGCCACACTCGGCGCATTTAGAAAAGAAGGCTTTAGGGGCCTCAGGCATGACTAATGACAAGATTACACTAGGCCCAAAGACAAACACACCTTCACACACATGGGGGGGGTAATTTAACTAAAAATTAACTACAAAAAACAGTTAACAATTAGAAACTAAGGACTAACACACACACAGATTTTACTGTTATAACAGAAAAAGAAAAAGATTTTTCTCTCAAAAACGATCTACTCCCACGCCTGGAACTCGTTCAGAGCTGCTAACATGAACCGCGGCAAACGAGATCTGAGGTCAGGAAGGGATAGCAGGGGATTATGGGCAAGGGGAGGAGCTTGGAGCTCAGATCTTAGCTGTTTGAAGCTGCCGGCTCGGATCCGATATGGATCCGATACCCACAGGTTGATGGTCAAATGAAGTTAACTACTTCAGATCTGTCTGTTTGCTCACAGCTTTCCCCAAGGCCCTGGGGTGGAAAGAGACAAAAAGCTGCTCCGATTTCCTAAAGGGCTTGGTTTTATGAAGATAAAACCGCAGTTGTCTGTGGACGTCTAGGGAATGCAGCACTCTCTCACTATCCCCCTGTGGGTCAGGGAAGAAGGTGGGCAGGTGGATGGGCTGGTTCAAGGATAGGTCATTCACTACTTTGGGAATGAATGACAGGTTTGCCCTGAGGGTCATCCTGTCCAGGTGGAAGATTAGAAAAGGTGGTGTAGCCATAAGAGCTTGCAATTCAGAAACCCTTCTGGCAGAAGTCAGAGCTACCAGCAAAACAGTTTTCCATGTGCAAAATTTTAAGGTGGCCTTGTCTGATGGCTCAAAAGGGGCTAGAGTGAGTTTTTCTAGAACATAGTTTAGGTCCCGGGGAGGGGGAGACGGTTTCCTGGGTGTTCTTAAGTGTAATACACCTTTGAGGAAAAGTTTGGAAGGGAGTCTGGATGCAAGGGATGAGCCCAGGGGGAGGCAGGCAGAGATAGCAGACAGGTGTACCTTCAAAGATGAGTAAGACAACCCTGTCTGCATGAGTTCACACAGGTATGACAGGATGAGAGGCATATCACTTTCCAGAGGGCCCAACTGTCTTCTGTGACACCAAATAGAAAACCTTTTCCAATTTAAACAGAAAGGATTTCCTTGTGTTGGGTTTCCTGGACTCCTGCAGGACAGTGAGCACGTCCTTGTTATATAGGTGTCTGAAGGGGATCAGAATCCTTTCAGCCATAGGGTGAGGTGCATGGATTGCCACTGTGGGTGTATCTGAGTCCCCTTGTTCTGTGTGAGCTGGTCCACTGAAGGAGGTAACTTGTGGTGATTGCCTCTGGGCTGGTGAAGAAGAGGTAACCAGTGCTGTCTTAGCCAGTAGGGAGTCATCAGCAAGATTGTTGGAAGAGTCCTATAAATTTTCAGCAGGACCCTTTGTATCAATCGGGGGGTGGGGTGTGCATACAGGAATTTCCCCTACCAGGTTATTGAGAAAGCATCTGTTGCTAATGTCTTGAGGTCTGGTGTCCTGGTGCAGTAGCCAGGAAGCTGCCTGTTTTATGGAGGAGGTGAACAGGTCTATTTGTGGAATACCCCACCTGTGGACCATAGTCAGAAAAACATCTCTTTGCAGCATCCATTCATGGTTGTTTGAAATGGTTCTGCTTAGGTAATCTGCCTGGGAGTTGTGCAGGGATAGGATGTAGGCTGCATGAAGGGTGATCCCCTGTGACGTAGCCAGTCCCAAGCCCACAGAGCTAGTCTGCACAGAAGATAGGATTTGGTCCCTCCCTGCTTGTTGAGATACCACAGAACTGTGGTGGTGTTTGTGAATATCTTTAGAGGGCCCCGCTTTAAGTAGGGCTGGAAGACCTGTAGAGCAAGGAGGATGGCTCTCATTTCTCTCAAGTTTACATGACCTAGTTTGTGTCTGTCCACAAACTTTGTACTCTCCTTATTCACAGAGCTGCTCCCCAGCTCAGGTTTGAGGCATCCGTGTACACTGTCTGGGAGGGAGAGGGTGTTTGCAGAGGCAGTCCTGGGTTTTTGGCTACCTGAGCCACCCACCACCTCAGTTCCTGATGCAAGCAGGAGAGCAGTGGGATTCTGAACTCCAGAGGGTGGGAGTGTTGGGTCCACACCGACCAGCAGTACCACTGAAGTTTTTTCATGTGCATCCTTGCTAGGGGTAACATGGGAATGTTAACTGCTATGTAACCTAGAAACCTCAGAAATTGTCTTGCAGTCAGTTCTGCTGATTGTAGAGCAGTAAGAAGGTGGTTTTGGGGGGATACCACCTTTTCTGCTGGAAGAAAGACCTTCATGAGGTCTGTCCTGATCTTGCACCCAGCAAGTCAATATCCTGCATGGGGTTGAGGTGGGATTTTGGGAAGATGATCAGGAACCCTAGAGACTGTAGGATTACCAGAAGGTCCTGGGAGTGGCGGAGAAAAGTTTCCTAGTTTTTTGCCTGAATAAGGTTGTCTATGTAAGGAAATAACTGGACTTCCCTTTCCCTGCAGTAGGCGATGACTGGAGCCAGGCTTTTTGTAAATATCCTGAGGGCAGTAGAAAGGTCAAAGGGCAAGACACAGACCTGAAAGTGAGATGATCCTGCCAGAAATCTCGGGTATTTCCTGAAGGCAGGCTTTATATGTATGTAAAGGTAAGCATCCTTTATATCCAGGGCTACCATGAAACCCTGAGGAAGGATGAGTGGAAAGAGAGTAGGTAGGGTGAGCATTCTGAAAGTAGGAATGTTTAGGAAGGGGTTGAGGTGCGAGAGGTCTAGAATTGGTCTCCATGGTCCTTCCTTTCTGGGTACCAAAAAGATTCCAGAGTAGAATCCTTTTCTTTTTGCTTGAGCAGGAACTGGTTCTAATGTGCCTTGTAGTAGCCAGTTTGCAAAACCTGCGCTGGAGCAGGGGTAGTTGACTTGGGGGAGGGCTGTGGTATGCCCAGTCTTGATGGGGGGGGGGGTGATCCAGGACATGAAGTAGCAGTCCTGTATGATGGACAGAACCCATCTGTCTGTTGTAATGAGTGATTATGCAGGGGACAGTGAGAAAGATGGGCAGATAGGGGTATGGATGGGGGCTGAAATTATGGCAAGCAGTCAAGACATCTGCCCTATCCGGAAAGGGGGGGGGGGGCTTTGGCTGGAAGACTGAGAAGGCCTAGCCTGAGGAGGCCTGTCTTCTAGACTGGGGAGCAACCATGTCTGGAGGTTTTCCTGATAAACTATGTCTTTGCCGGGTAGTTCCTCTGGAACTTTGGAATAGGCAAGACTAGGATATGTTTTAGGTCCTGTAATTCTTTCCCTTTCTATTGTAAGGATTTAAACAGGTCAGCCACTTTTGCATCAAAAAGGGCTGAGTGAGCCAAAGATGCGTCAAGGAGTTTGGCCCTGAAGTCATCTGGGAGAAACTGAAATCGCAGCCACAAGTACCTCCCTAGTACTGAAGCTGATGCAGCTGACCTGGCTGAAGCTTCACTTGCATCATAACTGCATCTCAAGTAGTGTCTCGTGACTTGAGAGATGAGTGCTATCAGTGAAGACAAGGATGCCTTGGCTGCACAATCAGGGATGTCATCTAAATCTTTAGTGGCTTTGTCCAGCACAGCTAAGGAGTACTTGGTCATATGAAGTTGGTGGCTCTAAATGACAGGGTAGCAGAAGTATAGATTTTCTTTCCCAGCCTCTCCATAGTCTTGCTGTCTTCATCAGCAGGGAGTATAGTTGTGGGAGGAATGAGCATGGAGGCACTGTCTGTAAAGATGGAGATATTGGCAGGATCAGCCGGAGGGCATTTAAAGAAAAATTTCTCCATCTCAGGGACTTTATAGAGTCGGTCTGCTCTACGTGGGGATGGAGGTTGGGAGTCTGGGTTAATGGAGGCTGAGGCAAAAGCATCCAAGAATGCAGGTTGAATAGGAGGAATGGCAGACGGACTGGGAGAGTCCATTTGAATAAGGTCATAAAACCTTTTTTTATACATCAGACATATCTGAGGATTGCCACTTCAAAGTGGCTTTTCATCTTAATAGTTTCCCCAAAGGTAAGGTACTCTACAGGGGAGTCAGGTTCAACAGAGCCCTCTCCTCAGGATATCCATATCCCAAGGGGGATGAGACCTGGGAGGAACAAGAAGAGAGTCCTCAGAGGAATCTGACAATTCCTCTTCTTCATATGAAACCACAAATCCACGTAGCACAAAACCAGACAAAAAAACCACCAAGCGAAGAAACCACACAGTTTACTACTATGACGTCTCGGCAAAGTCAGCCTTCAAGGAGTATAACATTACAAACAATCCACATGCCTATATATCCACATCAATAAAATAATAAAACAATCAATTACTTAATATCATTCAATAAAGATCTCCAATTCATTTCTACATTTAACCCATTCGGGATCATTGTATTATATTTCAAAATATAAACAGATTCTTTAAATAATAATTCACTTTTTAAAAATTAATCTCCATATGTATAAACATTAATTTTTTTCTAAAATGGACCCTCTCAATCCTTCACTATTTTCTCCATGTACCTGGTTAACTCATTCCCTCCAGTAGAGCTCTTTTGAGTGTGTACCTTTAACTCCTAGTGGGCGTGGCTTCAACATTTAAAAATTGAAGTTATCACCTTACATTTTTAACAAATACCCATTGACAGAGGTCGTATATCAATACAATTGTCATGGCTTAATTGCAAAGCAGTCTGATTACATTACAGTAACCTTGAAACAGTGACAATCAGTGTAGGGTGTTATCTTATACATTTCTAAGCACTCTTTTATCCATGAATGTGGGATACTATCAAATGCTTTTTTGTAGTCAATCCATGCCATACTTAGGTTCTTCCCTTTCTTACAATTCCCCACTGTAACTTTAACAACAAATGGTCCTTTGTTACATGACTCTCTTTTATTGCCCTTTTGTTCTGCCATAATTGAGTTTTCTTCTAAATGACTATAAATTCTGTCAGCGTCAATTCCTGTGTATAGTTTTGTATGTTGTCGGAAGACAAGTTATTTTATTGTATTACTGTTGATTTTATTAAAACTTTGTACAATATATTTGCAAGCTTTACACTTTACACAGCTACTTGTTCCATACTCACTAAGATTTTTGTTCATTTTACCTCAGGAAAAGTGCATTTAGTCTTCACTAAAAAATCTTTCAAATTTCTACCTCTCCTACATGAGGTAATCAGTGTCCCTCTAATATTTCCGCTAATCTCTTTAAATTGTGTAACATAACCCCAGTAAAACTGTAGCAATTTCACAAGCACTGGGCTAAGACTACTGTAAGTAGTAGTAAAATACATAACTTCCCTTTTATCTTTAACCATATCTCTCTGCCAGTTGCCTATTCCTACATTCTTATTTTTCTTATTAAATTCCTCCCAACTCTCCTTCAATACTTATAAACCAACAACGAAAAGGTGCAATAGTGCTTGAAATAAACTGTTAAACCCAAATGAAAGCACTATTCGTTGCGAGTCCAATACCTTCTTTATTGAAAAAAAAAAACAGAATTAAGCACTTTTGTCAGTTAAAACTTGACTTCTTCAGAATTAAACACAAAAACTGAAAAACTGCTTTAATATAAAAGCTACTAGTCAAGGATTGGTTCAATATTTTCAAAATTAACGCACCCAATAACCTAATTAAGATTTAAAATGCCAGAAGTTAATTTGTAACACCAAAAATAAAAAACAATAAAATTCCATACATCTTAAAACATTATAATTTATAATACATAAAAAGAAAGAGCATAAATTTCAAAATAAATATTGTATATATACAAATTTTATTTTTCATCTTTTACTTAAACTTGTTCTGCCCTTTCCTTTAAGATAGGTGCCAAATTCAAATGTTCATTTAAGCCAGGGGGGCAATTTGCTGCAAGTCTAAGTTGCCACATCAATTCTTTTTTCAATAATGTATTTTGCCAATCTCCACCTCTGTCTTCCAAATGAACTAAATCTAAAATGGCGAAATGAAAACCTGTATAATTATTGCATATTGTGCTATGTTTATACAAAGCATTTGTAACTTTTTTTTGTTTTTTTATATCGTACAAGTGCTCATAAATTCTTGTTTTAAGAAGTCTCTCAGTCTTCCTATGTAGTAGGAAGTACAAGTGTCACACATAGCAATATAAACTAACTTGCTAGAAAAACAATTACCTCTCCTAGGGTAAACTATACTGTTGTTCTGATTTTTCAAACTAATCTTAATATCTTGTGAAACATAAGGACAATATTTACATCTCCCACAACGTCTAGTATCATTCTTAGTAGTTACATCTGCTGCAAAACATTTTGATCCACTTTCTAAAATCCTTTTCACATTAAACCCAATTTTTGTAGTAAACATTGGTTTCTCACCCAAAACTTGGTATTTATCACAGTCAACTTAAAATATGCTCCAATTTTTATACATCTTTAACTTGTTGATATATGGGGCTATACTGTAAAATGCAAGTGTGTTCAAATTTAATTTCTTTAGATTCTCTGACATTCTTCCCAAAATGTGGATTTTTATTTAATCCTTTACCTAATAAAGGGGTATATTTCTTGCCCCATTCAAGATATACTTCATTTAGATTTTTTTCCACCAAACCAGTGGGGTAACCCCTTTCCAAAAACATGTTTTTAGATGT
Source organism: Protopterus annectens (assembly GCF_019279795.1). Classification (NCBI taxonomy): domain Eukaryota; kingdom Metazoa; phylum Chordata; order Ceratodontiformes; family Protopteridae; genus Protopterus; species Protopterus annectens. The sequence goes on along the minus strand of NC_056739.1, from coordinate 784,124,163 downwards.
TCAAACTCAGGTCGGAGATCTTCCAAGGAAGATGTCATTCTGGCTACCCTGATTGCCTGACCCTTAATTATACTTTTCTTTTGGCAAAAAGGATGATGACTGTTAAAATGTAAATGGTTGTTACAAAAAAGTTTTCTTGCGATATATTTTGGATTTAAATTCATCCTTGTCTTTAATAATAAGGGTATCAAGGTAGCTAATTTCATAAACATCAAACTGGAAAGTAAACTTCAAAAAGTTGGTAGTACTATTGAGATGTTGAATGAACAAAGGAATAGTTTCAGCTGTTCCCTTCCAAAAAATAAAAATGTCATCCAAAAACCTACAATAGTAATTTATGTAATCAAAATATTTACTTCCAAACACATGTTTTCTCTCCCAACCTAATAAAACAATGTTTAAATAGGTTGGAGCGCAGACAGCGCCCATTGCCACCCCTCTGACTTGCTGGAAATACTCCCCCTCAAAGAAGAGGTAATTATTGTCTAATATAAGCCCCATCACTTCACAAATAAGCTTAATTTCATCACCATCCATAGTGGACAAATTGTATAAAGTCTCTTCAAAATAACCTAACCCTTCTTGTTTAGGAATACAAGTAAACAAGTCCACTACATCAATGGTAACAATATAACCTTCAGCATTCCATATATTGCTACCTAGTTGACCAAGAAAATCCCAGGAGTCCTTGACTAGATGTGGACACATTTCCACAAGATGTTTAATCTTCCTGTCCACATATACTGACAAATTATGCATTTTGGACCCAGTAGCTGCTACAATAGGTCTGAATGGTTGGTTTTCCAAGTTTTTGTGTACTTTGGGTATACCAAATATGCCAGGGAATCTAGGATGTCTGTTAGTTAAAAAAATCATAAACTACCCCTGTAATTCTTTGATCCATAAGGTATTCATACAGAAAACTATCAATTCTCTGATATGCTATATGAATTTGATTTTTTGAACATATGGAGTAGTTGTTGACATTAAATAGAATTCCCTGCATAATATTGGTATAATCAGTACTGTTAAATAAAACAATACCACCCCCTTTATCCGGTGCCATTATACGTATGCTTTTGTCATTTCTTAAATTTTGTAACAAAATTCTTTCTGTGTTACTAAGGTTATAAAAAATCCTCTTTTGTTTGCCCCAAATTTTATATATGTCATCCTTGACTACCTTCTCAAACATATTAATTAATGGATCTAAAGGGGGATTAAACATGCTTCTTTTTTTACGCACTTCTTTAGAAGAATCTGTTTCCACTTTCTTAGCCTTAGAATGCAATAATTGTAAATTCAACTTTCTCATATAAAGTTGAATATCAACTAATGTATCAGCAATGTCCGGAATTTTTGTAGGTACAAATTTGAAACCTTTGGAAAAAAGGGAAAATTATTCTGGTGAAATTTTTTTATTTGTATAGTTGTAAATGTTAAAACCATTCAAAACATTTTGTATTGGCTTGTTACAAGGCTTCTTATTCGAAACGGGGGTCCCTACCACCTTGGGGCCTCCATATATTTCTGTGCTACCTTGTTGTAAGTCGCTCTTCTTCAATACTTCTTTACTAAAACCTGTTCCTAAACATTTCCTATTTCTCTATCAAAATCCACCTCATTATTACAAAGCCTATAAAGTCTAATAAATTTACCCAGAGGTACAGCTTCAATTGTGTGGGGTGGGTGACGGCTATGGGCCATAAAATACCCCATCTTGAAACTTTCTATGGACTGTAGTCCGCATTCTCCACTACTATCCAATACTACATCTAAAAAAAGGATCATTTTACCCACCTTAAGATCATCAAATTGCAAACCAAATCTATTATTCTGAATTTCACAAATAAAATTTGTTGCATCATTTACACCACCCTCACATAAGAAAATTAGATAAACAATGTATCTAAACTATTTTAATACATATATTTGAAAGAATTGTGATCTGTAGATATATTCTGTTTCAAAGAGACCCATACTCAAATTGGCATAGGTAGGGGCAAACACGGCAGTTCCCTCTTTTTGTCTGTACAATTTACCACAAAATTCAAAAAAGTTATTTTGTAGACAAAAATCCAGTAGCTCAATAATATACTCTGTAACTGGATATTCACCTAAAAAGAATCTTACTGCCTCTAAGCCAAAATTTGACAAACATTTATATAAAGGCTCTTGACATCTACAGATATCCAAAACATATTCTTATTCCATTGTACAGATTTAATTTTATCTAGAAATTCAAATACATCTTTAATATAGGCTGGTAACAGTTGGACTTTAGGAAGCAAAAATTAATGAAGAAACTGCCCTATTTTTACTAAGGAAGTATTCCCTACCCGAGACTACGGGACGCCCCGGGGGGGTTATGCATACGGTTATGAATTTTCAGAAGGCAGTAAAAATGACCCATTTTACAGCCTTTTGTGACAATTTTTTTTACTTATCTCATCCAGGGAAAAATAGCCCAACCTATACCCCTTTCTTAATAGTTCATTATATTCATCTAAGGCTTTTATATACACATCATTTTCAACATTTTCATCTGTATTATTCCCATTCAAATGATCATTACACATCTTAAAATACTGGGTGAAACTTAAAATTACCAATTTATTACCCTTGTCAGCAGATATAAACACATCATTCCTAGTGCTTAGAGTATTCAACATTTTCCACTCTTCCTTTGTAAAATTATAATTCTCAATTTTAAATTCAGTAAAACTTTTTTCCATTGCATAACTAAACATAGAATAAAAATGTTGAATCCCTGCATGAGTAAAAGGTGGAATAAAAGAGCTTTTAAGCTCAATCTTACTGGTATCTAAAAACATATAAGCATTGTTATTTTCATTTGATTCGCAAGAGTAAAAACTATCCTCACAGCTTTCATTGGCATCCATCTTAATGGATTCATCACCACTCTTATTACCAAAAAAAAATATTTAAGATGCAGTTTTCTAACGGATTTAAAATATCAGTTTTGAATTTATACAGCCTCGGTTTTACCATCGGCACAAATTTCAAACCACAATTTAAAAAAGCATACTCAATGTTATTTAAACAGCATCCAGATAAATTAGTAACATAAGAGTCCAAACTACAGGTAAACGGACTACTACCATTTACCTCTTTTGCGTTGATGTTGTTGTTATGAGTCTCTATTGTAGTTGTAAAGAGATTCCCTCTGCCGTTTTCTTCCAGATTGATCTTTTCTCCCTGTATTCGAGTCTCTCCGAAATGTCTGCTAAAAGCATTCTTCCTGTTGTGCTTTCGGTAAACTGGGGAATTCATTACTGTCCTCACCTTCCCCAGACAAGCTAAAGCCTTCAGAGGCAGAAAAAAAGTTGTTGGTACACCGTGTATTATCATATCCTTCTTCCTCAAACCTCACATGACCTAATATTGTTTCCAATTGAGCCGGGCTTGGAATGCTTTATTGTTGTCACAGTCACGGAGGTCTCAAAAATTTGCCTTTCTAGCCACAATTTCATTCTCATATGTTTTTAATTTATTGTTCACATCAGCCAACAATTTCTCCAACTGTTCTAAGTTTAAACTGGAGATAACGGAGTCACAAGTAGTGTGAATTTTCTCTTGTAATTCACACTGTTAAACCCTATCCCTCTCGAGGAGTATTTTGATCCATTCAACTGTGCACTTGTGTCACTGACAACCATCGTTGATGGAAAAGTCTATCCTATTCATTTTGTAAAGCAAATGATGTAGACGGCTCTCTATACGCCCTCAAACCATTCCTCTTCTTCAGGCTGATCTACCCTCCTTTTACGGATGACGGGTCTGGGACTAAGGAGGGGAGGAACAGTGGCAGAGGGTTCTGCAGAAGGCCTAAGGGACAATAAAGGCATTGAGCAAGCTCTGGCTGAAGGCCTGCCAATCTGGCATGCTTTCAGAAGTTGGAGTAAGGTGTCTGTTTTTTTGCTTTTTCTTTAAAGGCCTCGCTGGTGTCTGGCAAGGAATAAGCCTTGGGTCAGGGGTCTGGATGGCAGAGGTGGCATCTGATGGGCCCAGAGTAAATGCGGGCCCCCCCCCCGGTGTCTAAAGCAGGCACCAGTAAATCCTCTGTGAACGCATCGTCCACTCGAGATTGTGCGACTTCCTCGGAGCTACCTGCTTTACCTACACCGGCAGATGCCGGATTCTCAGCCAAGCCGACATCGGCTACAGACTGAGGTACGACAGACAGAGGCGCAGCAGACAAAGTAGGCCACGAGGACTTGGCCCTATTCCTAGATGGTTCAGACAGGGCGTGGGGTGTGGCCTCCATCCTTAATGCTATTTCTTTCAAGTGCTGATTCTATAAATACAAATGTAAGGCCTGCGAACGGCGGCATAAGGTCTTACGGACAAACGATTGACAAATGGCACAGTTCTCGTGGTTGTGTTCCCTGCCTAGACAAGAGAGACACTGGTCATGGGTGTCTTTGTGGGGAATCTGCCAACCGCACTTGCACTTACCGGATGACATCAACAGACTATAATTATCAAAAAAGTAGGATTGAAAGAATCCTCAACGGGGTACTTAATCTTTTTCAATTGACATCCGCGAAGCAGGAGCACCTGGTGTACGACTGGTGGCTGAAAAGTTTTAAGGACTGGTGCGTGCAGAAGTCACTTTTATGACCCATGCTCCTGCAGCCACGTCAGACTGACACACCAAGAGGGACTGAAAATCTTTGGAAACCTGGCCGAACAAACTGGGGAGGAAGAAGGGTAAACCCACAAGTACAATACTGCAACATTATAATAGAAGGACATCTGATTTTTTTTAAGTTTATGGTGAACCCCAAATTTTGTAGAAAATTCATGGTAAAGGCAATATTTTGTCCCAACTCATCTGTGGAGCTAGCTAGGAGGAGGTCGCCCAGATACGGAAATATTTGCATTTCCCTGGAATCTGCAGTGGGCAATCACAGGAAAGTACAGTTGTGTACACTTACCATAAATGTAGAAGTTGAGTGTATTCACTGTTGCAGTCATTACATTTGGGTTATCTGCCTGCAGGTAGCCCTCAGCCGGCCTGAATATCAAAATCTTGGATTCCTGCATCGGATGCCGTCTCTTCTTCCATGATGTCAGGTAGTCAGGGGTATAAAACATGCAGCAGACGCCATTACATAAGTTTTTCTTGCCCCAGATGTCAGGTGCCCCCATAATGGAAAGCAATTATATGCTAGGTTACACCTCCAACAAAAAGCAAATACACCAGAAAGCTGAAATACACTAAACAAGAAGAAAAGTATAGCCAAGAGAAGTCAGGGGGCTGGAGGGAGGGTAACCAGGACTGCAACAGTGAATACACTCGAACATCTACATTTATGGTGAGTGTAAACAACTGTACTATGTTCTTCGTGTTTCACTGTTGTAGTCATTACATTTGGGTTGATTCCCAAAGCTAAGGAAGGGAGGAGGAAGTTAAGAGAACATTAGGACCAGCTATTAAGCCCTGCAAGACTGCAGTGGCAAAACCAGCTCTGGATTTAGAAAAAAATAGGCATGCGGTAATGCACGGTGAAGGTATGTACAGAACTCCAGGTAGCAGCTTCTAGATTTCCCTGGTAGGGACACCTTTGAGAAAGGCTGTACAGGTAGATGCAGCCCTGGTGGAATGTGATCTTATCCCCCGTGGGGTAGTTTTCCATGGTGCTTATAGCAGAAATGAATGCAATGGGCTATCCCACTTAGAAATGGTTTGCTTTGAAATGGCCTTCCCATCTGTCCCTGCAGCAAAGCCAGCTAGCAGCTGTTCAGATTTTCTGAGAGGCTTAGTCCTGTCCAAATAAAATTTAAGTTGTCTGTGCACGTCCAAAGAGTGCAGTATTCGTTCTCCTTTGTTTTGTGGATTCGGGAAAAAAAAGTAGGCAAATGAATGGACTGATTAAGGGCCACACTAGACACCACCTTGGGCATAAAGGAAGGACTGGTCCTGAGGGACACCTTGTCTGCATGGAAGATGAAGGGTTCCACTGCCATGAGGGCCTGTAATTCACACACTCTTCTTGCTGAAGTGATGGCTAGAAGGAATGCTGTTTTCCAAGAAAGGAATTTCAACTCTGCAGTTGCAGCTGGCTTAAAAGGAGGGAGAGTGAGCTTTTCCAATACAAATAACTTCAAACTTTTGAAAGTCAAAAAACAAACCACAACCCAAAAATCGGCCTCGGTTGCAACAAGATGAAGAAAGATAAAACATTTTAAATAAGCAACTAAGAAGTGCTTACAGAAAGAACTTTAATTTAACAAATAAAAATAAATCAGATACATCCAGTGAATCAAGTGCTTTCGTCTCCAACCATTTGGAGACTTTATCAAGACACAGCATGCCCCAACTGAAAGCAAATTTATAATACAAAGTTAATTACTGAACCAAACGACACCCAGGGTTCATGAATAATTCATGAGCAATGACTACTCCTACAATTTACATCTAATAATGTCAGATAATCACACAAAACATTCATCATCCTAAATATTACCCACTATAATACATATAAATACATAACTATAAAATACATTATTAAAATAAAACTGAATGTGTAAATAAAATCTAATGAAACCTCAACATTTCCTATATGTTGCACACTTCAAATAACAATAATATATTGTAATATAAATTAATAAATAAATGCATTAATAAATACATAATAGATACAGTATAAAATTTAATGTATATATATAAAACATAAAATTAATGCATATGTTTCAACTATTAAAAATTACAAGAACATTTCTTTAAAAGCATCTGTCTAAAGCTTTTAATCTTAAAAAGCAAGTAATTGCAAAAGATTCATTTAAGCCTGGCCACTGAGTTGCATTCGTTTTCAACTGCCATATGGCCTCACTTTTCTCCAAATATAAAGTCCAAGGTCCACCTCTTGGGTCTAGTTCAATAACTTCAATAACAGTGAATTTAAAATCATGTCCGGGCCATCTTTTTTGGATGAATGTGAGCTGTTGAAAGATATATTTCTTAAAAGAGAATACCCATTGGACTTAATTAACAACTTAATGTTGGAAGTAGTTGTTAAGAGAGAGAGAGAGAGAGAGAGGGTTTTATCATGCTATATTGAATTCGGAGATGGTGCACTCTGGCAATGAAGGGAACAGTTATATGGTTTTAAATTTGAATGTTGGTTCCGTTAATACGGACAGCAATGTTAATGTGAATGTTATGACACCTGCTGAACAAGTGCAAGCAAATGGGAAGTTTCGTTCAGCTTTTATCACTTCTTATAATCTTGACAGTAAAGAAATGTTCAGGATTTTGGATAAAAATTGGATAATTTTGACCTCAAGCAATGACATTAGACAATGCATAAGTGAGAAGCCTGTTGTGGTATACAGAAAGGGACAAACCTTAAAGAACATCTTTGAAAGGAGTTACCAGTTCGGAATGAGGGCCATATGAAGAAGTGTCGGGCATGCAATTATTGCCAACATATTAAGGAAGGGTCAAAATTTAACATAAACGGTATAAAGGTCTATTTACAAAAAAGTGCAGCTGTTATACTGAGAAGGTGGTTTATTGTGCTTTCTGTTCCAAATGTGCTTGTTTTTATATTGGAAAGACAGAAAGTAAACTTAAAAAATGTATTTGTGAACATTTGAGGGATATCAGACTGCAAAAAGAAACCAATGCCTTGCAAAACATTGTATGGAATGGCCCGAACATGATTTTAAATTCACTGTTATTGAAGTTATTGAACTAGACCCAAGAGGTGGACCTTGGACTTTATATTTGTAGAAAAGTGAGGCCATATGGCAGTTGAAACGAATGCAACTCAATGGCCAGGCTTAAATGAATCTGCTGCAATTACTTGCTTTTTAAGATTAAAAGCTTTAGACAGATGATGCTTTTAAAGAAATGTTCTTGTAATTTTTAATAATTGAAACATACGCATTAATTTTATGTTTTATATATATACATTGGTGAATTTTATACTGTATCTATTATGTATTTATTTATACATGTATTTATTTATTTATATTACAATATATTAGGGTTATTTGAAGTGTACAACATATAGGAAAATGTTGAGGTTTTATTAGATTTTATTTACACATTCAATTTTATTTTAATAATGTATTTTATAGTTATGTATTTATATGTATTATAGTGGGTAATATTTAGGATGATGAAGGGTTTATGTGTGATTATCTGACATTATTAGATGTAAATTGTAGGAATAGTCATTGCTCATGAATTATTCATGAACCCTGGATGTTGACTGGTTCAGTAATTAACTTTATATTATAAATTTGCTGTGAGTTGGGGCATGCTCTGTCTTGATAAAGTCTCCAAATGGTTGGAGACGAAAGCGCTTGATTCACTGGATGGATCTGATTTATTTTTATTTGTTAAATTAAAGTTCTTTCTGTAAGCACTTCTTAGTTGCTTATTTAAAATTTTTTATCTTTCTTCATCTTGTTGCAACCGAGGCCGAGTTTTGGATTGTGGTTTGTTTCCCAATACAAAGTTAAGTTCCCAGGCTGGAGTAGGGGCTCTCCTGGGTGGTCTTAAATCTTTGGCCCCTCTGAGGAACTGCTTTAGCAGGGGGTGAGACAAGAGGTGTGGTTCAGTATTATAATGTGCTGAAATGGCAGAGGCATGAATTTTAATTGACGAGAAGGAAAGGACCTTGTGGAGCATCTGTTAAGTACTGAAGAATATGCGGTAAGCCGGACACAGTTATGTCCTTCCCCTGAGCCTGGCTACAGGAACAGTATCTTTTCCACTTTTCGGCATAGGACTTTCGAGTACTAGGCCTCCTTGCCTCCAGAATGACATCTAGCACCTGCTTACTGAGGGATGCTATTTTAGAGCTCAAGGAATTATAGCCAGGCTGCAAGGTTCAGGGATTGACGCTGAGGGTGCAGAATCTGGCCCTCCTGCTGGGACAGCAGGGAAGGGGTCTGAGGCAAATGCCATGGTTCCAGCAGTGACATACTGCACAAGAGGGGTTTACAGTACTGCCGTGGCCAGTCTGGTACAATCAATATTGCCCTTGGTTTGTCCTCTTTGATCTTTAACAGAACCTTCGAGGGGAGAGGCAGAGGGGGAAAGGCATAAACTGAGAGGCTTTCCCAGGTAAAGGACAGGGCATCCACTTTCCAAGCTTCACTGTGCAAGTCCTTGTGCAGAATTTATCCAATTGGTAGTTCTGAGGGGAGGCAAACAGGTCCATCTCTGGATTTCCCCCATTTGTTTCTCAAGAGGTTGAATATAGTTGGTTCCAGTTTCCACTCGTGTGGGTCCATGAGATTTCTGCTTAGGTCGTCTGCCAGTGAGTTTAGCTTGCCTGGCAGGAACTGAGCTTCTAGGTGCACTTGACAGCTCAAGGCTGTGTTCCATACAACCAAGGCTAGTCTGCAGAAAGGGTATGAGTGGGTTCCCCCCTGCTTGTTTATGTACCACATAACTGTGGTGCTGTCTTTACCAATAATTGCCCTGGAAGAATGTGGTCCTTGAAGGCTATCAGGGAATTCTGTACAGCTAACATTTCTTTTATTTATTTTTATTTAACATTTGTTGACCGGGAATGTCCGACTAGGTTCCACAGAGCCTGTTTTCAGCGGAGGACTGGAGAGAAATGCTCCAGATGCATGTCTTTTTGGTTGATATGCAGCTGCATCTGTCTCTGGTTCCATATGCCCTGAATGCACTGCCCTGCCAAGTGAGCCCTCCATGCATAGTCTGATGCGTCTGTTGTTAGGGTTTGGGCGGCAGGGAGTAGAGTGAATGGGAGCCCCTTGTTGCGGTAGCAGGACTCTGCCCACCAAAGGAACTCTGTCTTTATACAAGGAATGATAGGAATCATTGATTCCAGATCCTGAAAATGGTGACACCATAGACTTTTTAGATATCATTGTAGTTTCCTCATATGCAGTCTTGCACAGGGAATTAGTAGAATTTAAGTGGCCATGAACCCCAGGGCTTACAGGATTCTCTTTGCAGATAGCTGGGTCTTTGTGGCCAGTAGTTTGAAGTAGTCTGTCAAACTTGTTTCTCTGGCGTGAGGTAGGCCATCTGGGAAGTTGTGTTCAAGCTTGCTCCCAGGAATACAATTTGTTAGCAGGGTAATAGATAAGATTTATTTTAATTTATGGTGCACCCCAGCGAGGTTAGAAGTTTCTTTACAAATGCCAGATGTTTTAGTAGCATGTCTTGGCTTTCTGCCTGAATTAGACAATTGTCCAGGTATGGGTATATTTGAATATTTCTTTGCCTGCAAAATGCAATGGATAGAGCTAGACACTTTGTGAATACCACGGGCGCAGAAGATGAGACAAAGAGAAGTGCAGAGAACTGATAGTGCATGGAGCCTGCTCTGAAGCGTAGGTATTTCCTGCAAGATTCCCTTATTGGAATGTGCAGGTAAGCTTCCTTTAAGTTTAAGGTTGCCAACCAGGCATCTTTGCCTAGCATAGGAAGCAGCTGTTGAAGTGTTAGCATTTTGAATTTTGGGATTACCAAAAAGGTGTTTATAAAAGAGAGATCCAGGATAGGACGCCAGGAGCTGTCTTTTCTGGGTACCAGGAAAAGTCTCGAGTAAAAACCTTGTCCCCTTTCTTCTGCTGGGACAGGTTGAATAGCCCTGATACTTAGAAGAGAGAGAACCTGCTGTTGAGCCTCTGCCCAGTGATTTGGGGGAAGGTCTGGCCAACCGCTAGGGGTTGGTAAGGTGTGGAAGTGGAATCTGTAACCTTGGAAAACTATATTTAAAACCCATTTATCCTAGGTAATGAGTTCCCAATTTTTTGCATGCAGGGAGATCTTTCCCCCCTAAGGGAGCAGGCAGTTGAGCCGGGCTTGGAAGGTTTAAGGTTAAGGATAAGTCATTGCGAAATTTTTCCACGAAGGGGGGGGGGGGGGGAGTCTTACAACTAAGCTTTGGAAGTGAGAGCCACCCACTGCTTAGGCCTGTGAGTACCTTGAGACTGTAGCCTAGGTGGACTGCTGATCCTGGGTTTGGACTGAGAAGGCCTGGAAGAGACAGGAAAGGACCAGTTCCTACTAAATGCCTACTACACCTGGGAGGCTGTACCTGTAGGAAATCTTCAACAGTTTGCATAGATTTAGCTTTTTCCTCCATCTTTTTAAGGACGACTTCTGCTTTGTTGAAAAATAGGCGCTCTTGGTTTAAGGGAGCATCCAGTAATTTAGCATTAACATGATCTGGCAAATTTTGCTCCTTAAGCCAAGCTTGCCTTCTAAGTACAGACCCAATGACAGCAGCCCTGCAAGATGCTTCTAAAGAGTCAAAACCACATTGCAAAGTATGTTTACCAACTTGTTCAGCAAAATGCATTAAATCCTGTAATTCTTTATTTTCAGCACAGTCAGGAATCAACATCATTTTCTGTTTAAGTAGTGCTATAATATGTTGCTGATACTTTAACATATGAAACTGGCAGTTACAGGCCCTATTGGACAAAGTAGCAGAAGTGCATACCTTCTTACCCCATCTGTCCAAGGCCCTGGAATCTCTATCGGGGGGTAGGGTTTTTTGGCAGTAGTAGCCTTAAATGCCTTTAGGTCCTTGGGAAATGGTCTCTGGGTCCGAAGTAGGATTCCTGAAGAGGAACTTGTTAGAGTCAGGTACTCTGTAATACCTGTCAGCTTTCCTGAGAGCAGGGAATAAAGTGTCTGTGGCCAGGCTAGATTCCAAGAAGGCATAATCTATAATGTCCAGGACAGGAGGGATAGCTAAAGGCCTGTGTTGAGGGAGGAGTAAGAATTCCTTAAGCCTCTTTTTGGAGTCAGAGTAATCCTGGCTTTCCCAGCGAAAATGCTCCCTAAGAGTGTGCAATATTTCACCAAAAGAAAAATCTTCTGGAGGGGAAGCAGGGGGAATGGAATCCTCTGCATCAGAATCCTCAAAGGTAGATAAGGGCAAATCCTGGTAATCAGAAGAAACAGAATTTTTAGAATTCTGATTAGAAGGAAAATCAGTTCTAGGTCTCAGAGGAAGAAGGCTGGCTTCCCCTAATTAAAGTAGTAAGGCCTTCAGCCATTCTTATTTGTTTTTTAGGCATATGGGCCTGAACATGCGGTTTGGACATCTGTTTTCTAGGTGTGGGTCAAGTTTTAGGCCTTGACGAATAAGATGGCGTCTGTTTGAAATGCAAGCCTGTAGGCCTGAATACACCCTCAGAAGCCGGTGCCTGCACAGGGGCTCCAGACCCATCCAAGGTAGAGACATCAACAGGTTCCATAGTCGAAGAAGCATCTCGTGGCATACCATACTCTGAATGGGTCTCAGTAGAGGCCTGCAAATCTGAAGTAGCTGGTATCAGGGGCTGCGAAAGCGCCTCAGAGTACCGGCAAACTGGTGACTAGCTTAACGGAAGCGTCGTCGGCAATTATGGACCTATGCGGTCTGTCGCTGTCTTTATCTTTACGTTTTTAAGGAATGTTGGTAGTCGGACGGCTTACCGAAGCCATTTCTGTGTAGTTAAACAGAGTACCAAAATAATTTGCTGCAAAAATAAACCAACGACGAATACTTCGGAGGTTGAATAAGGCACAAAACTGACAGCGAGGGATGTCGTGGTCTGGGCCTATGAAAGGAATGCAGTACGGATAAAAATCTTTATGAGGTATTTGCTTTCCACAGGTAATACAATTGTTAACTTTTTTGAAGACTTCGGTTCTGAAACTTGAAAACGAAAATTTCAGGAGTCTGCCGATCAGCACTTGCGAACTGCTTCTGCTTTGGGCACCGCGCGGCAAGAAAGACTGATGTAATGGCGTCGGCTGCATGTTTTATCAAGACTTTGATATTCAGGCCGGCTGAGGGCTACCTGCAGGCAGATAACCCAAATGTAATGACTGCAACAGTGAAACACGAAGAAAGTACAGTTTTGTACCTACCATAAATTTAGATGTCCGAACTGGATAGCATCTGCAGTCATAACAAATGGGTTGTCCTGTCGTCAGGCAGCCCTTCGGTCGGCCGGATTCCAAAGTCTGGGTCCGGCTTCGGCTGATGTCGCACTTCACCCGACATCATCTCTGCTGGTCTTCGGGTATAAAGGCATCAGCCGACGCCATTTTCCTCAGTGTTTCTTGCCCCAGATGCCAATTGCCCTCTTGGAAAGCTAAATTTTGGATAAATGCCAATATTTCCAAAATAGTAGATGGCAAACAAAAAATAAACATGTATGTACATATATACAAACAAATACACCATAAGAGACCCCCCCCCCCCCAGCTAGCTATTAGGAGGGTAAATACCCTAGGAGTACCACAGAGGGGAAGGAGGGAGGGTAATCCTGACTGCAGATGCTATCCAGTTTGGACATCTACATTTATGGTAGGTACAAAACTGTACTATGTCCTTCATGGATGCATCTGCAGTCATAACAAATGGGTAGAATACCATAGCCAAACTAGGGGAGGAGGAATAATAATTATGGTGTAGTCAGGATCCCTTGCAATACAGCAGTGGCAAACCCTGCTCGGGATCTAGAATATAGAGGTAAATTGTAATGCTTGGCAAATGTATGCACGGAGGTCCAAGTAGCCGCCTCAATAATGTCCTTGGTTGCCACTCCTCTTAAGAAAGCTGTGGTAGTGGCTGTAGCCCTTGTAGAATGAGGTCTTATGTTCTGTGGAATTGGTTTTCCATGGTAGGAGTAACAGAATCTTATGCAATTTCCTATCCATTTGGAGATTGTCTGTTTGGAAATTGCTTTTCCTTCCCTTCCTGTTGCATAGGCTACAAAGAGCTTGTCAGTTTTTCTGTTACCTTTGGTTCTGTCCAGGTAGTAGCGTAACTGTCTGTGTACATCCAAGGTATGCATTATTCTTTCACCTCTGTTTTGTGGATTGGGAAAGAAGGTAGGTAGGTGGATTGCCTGGTTTAAAGACACTCTGGATACCACCTTAAGCATAAATGTAGGATTAGTTCTCATGGACACCCTATCTTGATGGAAGATTAGGAAGGGTTGCACTGCCATTAAGGCCTGTAGTTCCAAACCCTCCTTGCTGAAGTAATAGCCAGTAGGAAAGCAGTTTTCCATGACAGGTGTTGTAGATCTGCTGTTGCTGCTGGTTCAAACGGAGGGAGTGTCAACTTTTCTAGTACAAAATTCAAGTCCCATGCTGGTAATGGTGGTTTCCTAGGAGGTTTTACATTCTTAATCCCTCTGAGAAACTGCCTGAGTAGAGGATGTGAAAAGACAGGAGGATCAAAGCTGTATTCTGCTGAAATAGCTGATGCATGTATCTTGATGGAGGAATAGGACAGGCCTGTATGTAGAAGCTCTGCCAAGTACTCCAGAATGTTAGCAATATCTATGTTCGATACATCTTTTCCTCTTTCAGTACTCCAAATGACGAACCTTTTCCATTTTCCTGAATAGTTCCTTCTTGTTGAAGGTCTGCGGGCTTCAAGGATAATGTCTTTAACCCTTTGTGAAAGGTCTGGGTTAGTTACTGCTATGTGATGTTCCAGGCAGTCAGTTGCAAGGTTTTTAGGTTTGGATGTATGATGTTGTAGTTGTTCTGAGTTAACATCAGAGGCATGAGGGGTATTGACCACATTTTCTCCCGAGACATGCTCCTCAGCAATGGGTACCAGTGTTGTCTTGGCCAGTTCGGAGCTATCAGAATTATCCTTGGACGCCTCTTTGATTTTCAGTAGTACCTTGTGCATCAAGGGAAGAGGTGGGAATGCATATGCTGTCAGGCCTTTCCAGCTGAAGGATAGAGAGTCCACCTTCCATGCAAGTGGGTGGAATGTCCTTGTGCAGAATTTTTTGAGCTGGTGATTTTGTGGGGAAGCGAATAGATCTATTTGTGGCATTCCCCATTTCTTTGTGATGGCCTTGAAGATGTCCGGGTGTAGCATCCATTCGTGAGCATCCGAGGTGGTTCTGCTTAAAATGTCTGCTAGGGTGTTCTCTTTTCCCGGTACAAATATTGCCTGTAACTGGATGCTGTAGCTGAGAGCTAGATTCCAAAGGTCCAAAGTCATTCTGCATAGGGGGTAAGAATGAGTGCCCCCCTGTTTGTTGATGTACCACATGACTGTGGTGTTGTCCGTCCTTATCATCAAATGGCCTTCTTTGAGGAAAGGTCTGAATTTTAGGATTGCCAGTTTTACTGCCAGCATTTCTTTTTGGTTTATGTGCAGGCACAGCTGGTCCTGAGTCCACAGTCCTTGTATGCATTTGTCCAGCATGTGTGCCCCCCATCCTAGGTCTGAGGCATCCGTTGTGATAGTTTGGGTTGCTCGAAAGTTGTGGAAGGGTAAGCCTGGGTTTGACTGGCATGCCCGAGCCCACCATAGGAACTCCTGTTTTAAGCATGGGATTAGTGGTATTTCTGTTTCTAAGCTGTGCCTGTGTTGAGACCATAAATTCTTTAGGTACCACTGTAACTTTCTCATATGCAGTCTGGCATGTGGGACCAAGATTATGCATGATGCCATGAAGCCCAAGGCCTGCAGAACTTTTCTTGCTGTTAGTTTGTTCTGCTTTGTTAATGCCAAGAAGTAAAGAGGAGTTCTTTTGTTTTTCTGCAGTTAGGAATGCCATCTGTTTTACTGTGTCCAATTCCGCGCCCAAGAAAGTTCTTGTCTGGGATGGTATCAGTCTTGACTTTTGAAAATTGACTGTGTATCCCAGGGCTTTTAGCAAGTAAATGACCCTTTGTAAATCTGTTGTCAGCTTGCTTTTGTTGTCCGCTTGTAACAGGCAGTCGTCCAGGTAGGGATAAATTTGGATTCCCTGTACTCTGCAGTGAGCGATTACTGATGCCAGGTATTTTGTGAATACTCTGGGCGCAGTAGATAAGCCAAAGGGCAATGCTGAGAATTGATAATGCTCTGATCCTGCAAGAAATCTGAGGTATCTTCTGCAATTTGGTCGAATGGGGACGTGCAGGTATGCCTCCTTGAGATCTAGAGTTACCAGCCAACACTCCTTGCCCAGCATGGGAAGAAGTTGCTGTAGGGTCAGCATTTTGAATTTTGGGACAATGATGTATGTGTTTAAGATGGACAGGTCGAGAATAGGTCTCCAGTTTTTTCTTTTCTTGGTACTAGGAAGAGTCTGGAGTAGAATCCTTTGCCCTGTTCTGTTATTGGTACCCTTTCCACAGCTCTCATCTTTATTAATTCTGCTGTCTGGTGCAGGGTTCTATTTTTGATTTGGGGGCAGGTTTGGCATTCCTCTTTACTGGTAAAGTGTGGAAGTGGAACCGTAGCCTTGGTCTATGGTTTGCAAAATCCACTTGTCTTTTGTAATATAGTGCCAATTTTTCGAGAATAAGGCTAACTTTCCGCCTAATGGTGCTGCTATTTGCTCCCTGGTAGGCGGAGTCAGAGCCAAGTCACTGTGATTGTCCTGTTGCAGTGGCAGTGGTTGCGCCTGTGCCTCAGTTATTGCCTTGCCACTGTCGTCCTCTGTAGGCACCTCCTCTGGATTGATTTCTGCCCCTAGAGCGCCTGTTCCTGCCCCTTTGGGATCTTGTGGAGTCAGGAAAGGACCAATTTTTGGCAGGCCAGTTCCTGCTAAACCTTGGGGCTGAACCTGTAGGAAATCTTTAACTGTTTGTACAGATTTTGCCTTCTCTTCCATTTTCTTCATTACCTGCTGGGCAGGTTCCCCAAATAGACTGGCCTTATCCATAGGAGCATCCAATAGCTTAGCTTTAACATGATCCGCAAGCCCTGTTCTTTCAACCATGCATGCCTTCTTATCACTGTGCCAGTCATGGCTGATCTAAATAAAGCCTCCAGTGCATCATAGCCACATTTTAAAGAATGGTTACTAACCTGTTGGATGTTATTCACCATTTCTAATACATATTTCTTATCTAAAGATTCATCAGAGGACAGCTTTTTATTAACTGATCAAGCATAAACTCTTGGTATTGGATCATGTGAAACTGACAGTTTAAAGCTCTAGCTGAGAGAGTAGCAGAGGTGTAGACTTTTTCCCCATCTCTAAGGACCTGGATTCCCTTTCAGAGGAATAGGGTTTTGCTGTGGTCGAGGCTACTGCCTTAGGCCCCTGGGATATAGTTTCGGGGTCTGCAAGTGGGGCCTTGTATAGGTGGTGATGAGTGTCTGGCACCCTGTAAAATCTATCTGGTTTGGCAGGGGCTGGAGGTAAAGAATCAGGTGCAGTGCAGACATCATGAAATGCATCGTCCACAACAGATAGGACAGGAGGTATAGCTAAGGGCCTATGTTGTGGTAAGTGCAGAAAAGTCCTAAGCCTTTTTCTTGAATCTGAGAAATCTTGACCCTGCCATTGGAATTGTTCTCTCATGGGATGTAAGGTTTCCCCAAAGGAGAATTCCTCTGGTGGAGAGGCAGCTGGAATGGATTCTTCAGCATCTGAATCTTCATAATTGGAAAAAGGAGCCTCTGGCTGGTCTGTAATGTCTGAGTCATCCGCAGAATCATCAGAGGACATAGGCTCGGGGGGCTCTGCTCTAGGTCTCTTTTCTGGGGGCTGAGAGGCCCTGTCTGGGTGAGATTGGGATCCCCTAATTAAGGATATTAAATCTTCTGCCAGAGTAAGCATTTGTGAACTAGAAGTGGGCCTGAGTGAGGGTGGTTTAACAGGCACTGATTTAGCTGATTTGGCTGCTTTAGCCCTGGCAAAGGCCTTAATAGACATGGCTGCAGGAGGCCTAGCAGCACCACGTGCTGGGGTAGAGATATCCAAGGGATGGTGTCTGATAGATCAGTAGGAACCACAGTAGTAGGCAAAATTTCTGAGGCTGATTCAGATAAGGTAGCAGGAGCCTCAGTAGTAGTCATGGATTCGCTGAAGATTGACCAGTTTTCTCGGTTTCGCCGAAACCGAGACACTCGCGCTTGCTTAACCGTGGTTTCGCCGAAACCGGACCGCGAGTGTCGGTCTTTTCTTTGGCGCTTTTAACAATTTGGGTAGTCGGAGGATCCGACGGCATAATGTACGCAAAATCTGAGCCGAAAAACTGTTCAGCAACTCCAACCGACGCCTAAGCGCTCGCCGGTTGAAGGAAGCACAGGCCGAACAGGCTGCTACGCCGTGGTCTGGGCCTAAGCAAGGCAAACAGTAAGAGTGGAAATCTTTATGAGGTATTTGTTTCCCACAAGTTAAACAGTTATTGACTTTTTCTGACATCGGCTGAGGCAAGAAAGAGTCCCCAACGGGTACTTAGCTTTTAGAAGTCTTCAAGTAGTATTCGTAGTAGTAATCTCTGGATCTGACCGACCGCACTTGCGAACAGCTTCTGCTTCGGCGCCACGGCAAGAAAGACTGAGGAAAATGGCGCCAGCTGATGCCTTTATACCCAAGACCAGCAGAGATGACGCCGGGTGAAGTGCGACATCAGCAGCCGGACCCAGACTTTGGAATCCGCCGATCAAGGGCTGCCTGACGACAGGACAACCCATTTGTTATGACTGCAGATGCATCCATGAAGGACATCATCAAGGCATTTGGTGAAGACCTTGAGTCTGGTAGAAAGCCCAAAGGGCAAGGCACAGAACTGAAAATGCCATGATGATGCAGAGAAGTGCAAGAACTTCCTGTAGTTGGGATGGATGGGAATGTGCATATATGCATCTTTGATGTAGTACAGTTGTGTACCTACCATAAATGTAGAAGTTAGTGTGTCTTCACTGTTGCAGTCATTACACTTGGGTTATCCTGCTGGCAGGCGACCCGTAGTCAGCCCGAGTTCCAAAGTCTTGGTCCGGCGTCGTTGCTGTCGCCTCTTCCCTGACGTTAGTGCGCCAGGGGTATAAAAGTTGCAACCGATGCCATTTTCTTCAGTTTTTCTTGCCCCAGATGTCAGGTGCCCCCAGATATGAAGACTGTAAAGATAGAATTATGCCAAACAACCATGCATATATTACTATAAACATTTCCTTCCTCTAAAAGCAAATACACCACATAGGTTGTATAGAGTTGAGAAGTACAGAATAGTCCCAGCAAAGAGGGGGAAGGTGGGTGGGTAACCAGGACTGCAACAGTGAAGACACTCAAACATCTACATTTATGGTAGGTAAACAACTGTACTATGTTCATCGTGTTTCACTGTTGCAGTCATTACACTTGGGTAGAATCCCAAAGCTGAGGTAGGGTGGCTGGGTCTAGATTGGATTTGGCGAGGCTAACAAGCCCTGCAGAACTGCAGTAGCAAAGCCTGCTCTAGATTTGGAGTAGAGAGGTAGGTGGTAGTGCTTGGTAAAAGTGTGCACTAAGCTCCAGGTTGCAGCTTCTAAAATGTCTTTGGTTGGTACCCCCCTGAGGAAAGCTGCTGAAGTGGCTGCTGCTCTGGTAGAATGAGGCCTAATGCCCTTGGGCACAGATTTGCCATGTTGTGCATAACAGAAGCGGATGCAGTGTCCTATCCATTTGGAGATTGTCTGCTTTGTAATAGGTTTTCCTTGTGATCCTGCAGCATATGCTACAAACAGTTGCTCAGTTTTTCTGAAAGCTTTTGTTTTGTCCAAGTAAAATCGTAGTTGTCTGTGTATATCCAAAGAGTGCAGAAGTTTTTCCCCTTTATTCTGGGGATTTGGGTAGAAAGTAAGCAAATGAATAGTTTGGTTTAAGGCCACACTGGAGACGACTTTTGGCATAAATGTTGGGTTCGTCCTTAGAGAAACCCTGTCCTGGTGAAAAATGAGGAAAGGTTCCACAGCCATCAATGCCTGTAACTCTTCTTGCTGAAGTTATTGCTAGGAGCAGAGCAGTTTTCCATGACAAGAATTTTAGATCAGCTGAGCTGGCTGGTTCAAATGGAGGCAGTGTTAGTTTTTCTAAAACCAAATTGAGGTCCCAAGTAGGTACTGGTGCTCTCCTAGGGGGTCTTATATTCTTTGACCCTCAGAGGTACTGTCGTAGTAGAGGATGTGAGAAAATAGGAGGATCTGTATTGTAATGAGCTGAAATGGCAGAGGCATGGATTTTAATAGATGAAAAAGATAGGCCTTTGTCCAACATCTCAGTCAGGTATTGCAAAATCTGAGGCATATTAGGGACCAGAGGGTCGAGTCCTTGTGACTGGTTCCAAGCACAGAATCTCTTCTATTTTTCTGCATAAGATTTCCTAGTGCTAGGTCTCCTGGCTTTCAAAATTACATCCATAACAGCTTTAGAGAGAGGTACAGTCTGAATGGCTACCTTATCTGCCATGCTGCTAGGTTTAAGGTTCTGAGTTGACTGTGCAGAATCTGATTGTTTTGCTGTGTTAGAAGTTGAGGGATTTGAGGTAGAGGCAAAGGTGGGCCTTGGGGACAAAATCTTTAGGATCGGGTACCAGTGCTGGCTTGGCCAGTCTGGTGCAATCAGGATCATTTTTGGTCTCTCTTGTCTGACTTTTAGAAGCACCTAGGTGAGAAGAGGCATTGGAGGGAAGGCATACACTGTCAGGTTTTTCCAGCTGAAAGATAGTGCATCCATGTTCCATGCTTGAGAGTGATAAGTCCTTGTGCAAAATTTCAGTAATTGGCAATTGTGAGGGGAGGCAAAGAGATCTATGTCTGGGAGTCTCCACTCCCTTGTTATCATGTTGAACACTTGTGGATTTAGCTTCCATTCATGAGGATCCATGAGATTTCTGCTTAGTTTGTCTGCCAGTGTATTCTTTGTTCCTGGCAGGAATTGTGCTTGCAGATGTACCTGGTAGGTCAGTGCTGTGTTCCACAAAGTCATGGCTTGTCTGCATAGGGGGTAGGAATGTGTGCCCCTTGCTTGTTTATGTACCACATAACTGTGGTATTGTCTATCTTTATTAATAATTGTCCTGGATGTATTAGGTCCTTGAAGGCTGTCAGGGCATTCTGTACAGCTAGCATCTCTTTTTGATTGATGCTAAGATGCATTTGTTCCTTGGTCCACGCTCCCTGAATACATTTTCCTGCCATATGTGCTCCCCAGGCATAATCTGATGCATCCGTTGTTATTGTCTGCCTGGCTGTAGGTAAGGTGAAAGGCTGTCCCTTGTTGTGGTGACAGGCCTGGGACCACCATCGAAACTCCTGTTGTAGGCAGGGAATCAAGGTTATGACTGTCTCTAGGCTGTGACAATGCTGAGTCCAAACACTTTTTAGATACCATTGCAGTTTCCTCATATGCAGTTTGGCATATGGAATTAGTAGAATGCAAGAAGCCATGAAACCCAGGGCCTGCAGGGAGCTGGGTCTTTGTTGCCATCATTTGAAAGTAATGTGTCAGTTGCCTTTGTTTGTCTGGCGTGAGATAAGCCATCTGGGCAGTTGTATTTAAGCTTGCACCCAGGAATATTATCTCTTGAGAGGGCACTAGTTTTGATTTCGTTTTGTTTACTGTGTACCTTAGGCAAAGTAGCAATCTTTTTACAAACGCCATGTGCTTTAGAAGAATGTCCTTGCTCTCTGCTTGTATAAGGCAGTCGTCCAAGTAGGAATATATTTGAATTCCTTTTTGTCTGCAAAATGCAATTAATGGTGCTAGGCATTTTGTGAAGACCCTGGGCACAGTAGATAAGCCAAAGGGCAGTGCAGAGAATTGATAATGCATGTAGCCTGCTATAAATCTGAGGTATCTTCTGCATGATTGTCTGATTGGGACGTGCAGGCATGCCTCCTTGAGATCCAAAGTAACTAGCCAAGCGTCTTTGCCCAGCATGGGCAGGAGTTGTTGTAGTGTTAACATTTTGAATTTTGGAACATCCAGGAAAGTATTTAGGATTGACAGGTCCAGTATTGGTCTCCATGCTTTGTCCTTTCTGGGTACTAGGAAAAGGCGTGAGTAAAATCCTTGGCCCTGTTCTTCTTGTGGAACTTTTTGAATAGCTCCCATATCCATCAGAGAAGCAATCTGTTTTTGTGCCTCTGCCCATTGGTTTTGTGGCAGGTTTGGCATACCTTTTGGTTTTGGAAGCGTGTGGAAGTGGAACCTGTACCCTTGAGAAACTATATTCAACACCCATTGGTCTTGGATGATCATGTGCCAATTTTTTGAAAGAAGTGCTAGCTTTCCCCCTAGGGGTGCTGTCAACTGGTAAGAGCTTGGCATTTGAAGGGGGAAGTCATTGTGACTGCTTCCTATAAGGTTGTGATTTTTCTTCTCCTCCTTTGGGGGCTGTAGCACCCCATTGTTTAGGTCTGTAGGAGCCTTGGGGCCGAGATCTGCCTCTTGGGCGTCTGTATCTGCCTCTTTGTGGCCTGTCTGACACTGGAAAGGACCAATTTTTTGAAGGCCAGTTTCTGCTAAATCTAGGTGGTTGAACCTGTAAGAAATATTTCACAGTTTGCATTGACTTTGCTTTATCCTCCATTTTATTTAACACCTCTTCTGCCTTAACACCAAAGAATCATGCTGTAGTGGAGCATCCAATAATTTCACTTTAACATGGTCAGATAAACTTTGTTCTTTCAACCAAGCATGTCTTTGAATAACTGAGCCTGTAACTGCGGCTCTACAAGAAGCCTCTAATGAATCAAAACCACACTGCAGAGTATACTTTCCCACTTGTTCAACTGCATGCAATAAATCCTGCATTTCTTTACTGTCAGGACCTTCTATATTTGTAACCATTTTCTGCTTTAACAATGACATGAGATACTATTGATATTTAAGCATGTGAAACTGGAAGTTTAAAGCTCTTACAGCTAAAGTAGCAGAAGTGTAAACTTCTTTCCCCCATCTGTCCAGAGCTCTGGCATCCCTATCTGAGGGGACAGGAATTTTGGCAGTGGAAGCTTTAACCCCTTTAGGACCCTGAGAAATAGTTTCTGGGTCTGCAGCGGGATTTTTGTAAAGGAATTTATGAAAGTCAGGGACCCTATAGTACCTGTCTGGCTTTACTGGTGCAGGGGGTAAAGAATCTGAAGACAGACTGGATTCAGAAAAAACATCATCTACAATATCAAGCACAGGGGGGATAGCTAAGGGCCTGTGCTGAGGCAACAGAAAGAAATATCTGAGCCTTTTCTTGGATTCTGAGTAATCCTGGCTCTCCCAATGGAAATGCTCCCTCATGCTGTGCAGGGTTTCCCCAAAAGAGTAATCCTCAGGCGGTGAGGCTGAAGGAATGGACTCTTCAGCATCAGAGTCCTCATAGGGAGGGAGAGACTAGCCCTGGTTAGAAGAATCAGAGGAAATGGAAACCTGATCAGAGGAATCATAATCAGCGTCTTGCCTAGGCCTTTTGTCAGGAGGGGGATGGGAGCCCCTGATTAAAGTTATAAGGTCTTCGGCCATTTTAAGCATCTGTTTCTTTGGCATGGATGTCTGTTCTGGAGAATGCTGCACTTGTTTCCTTGTCTTTAATGGTGTTTTTGACTTTGCTGCTGTAGTAGCTTTAATTGTAAGCTGTGAAGGTCTGAAAACACCCTCAGAAGCCGGTGCCTGCTCAGCGGCTCCAGACCCATCTGAGGGTAAATTTTCCGTAGGCCCAATACCTTGAGTTTCCACAGGCCTCGGTGTCTCCACGTGGCTGTCGGTTACGGCCTGTGGCTCTGAGGTAGCAGGTGTCAGGGGATGCGAAAGTGCCTCACTGAGAACCGGCGACTGGCCTAGAAGAGGCTTTGTCGTCGGTTTTGGACCTCAGATGCCTTTTTCTTTGTCCTTGCATTTTTTATACACTCCTGTCGTCGGTTGTTCCGATGGCATTATGTAATTAAATCTTCGTCCAAAATAATGTAAAGCAAAATCAAACCGACGTTTAATAGTGCGTTTATTGAATCTAGCACAAAACCGACAACTAGTAAACGTTGTGGTCAGGGCCTAGGCAAGGAATGCAGTAAGAGAGAAAGTCCTTATGAGGTATTTGCTTCCCACAAGAAATACAATTAACTTTTACTGACATTGGTCTGGAGCAGGAAAAAGTTTCCCCAACGGGGTACTTAGCTTTATTGAAGACTTTGGTTTTGAAATTCAATTTTGAAAATCTCTGGAGTCGGCCGACCGGCACTTGCGAACTGCTTTTGCTTCAGGCACCGAGCGGCAAAAAAGATTGAAGAAAATGGCGTCGGTTGCAACTTTTATACCCCTGGCGCACTGACGTCAGGGAAGAGGCGACAGCAACAGACGCCAGGCCAAGACTTTGGAACTCGGGCCGACTACGGGTCACCTGCCAGCAGGATAACCCAAGTTTAATGACTGCAACAGTGAAACACGATGAACATCCATGGTTATCATGAAGGCTTGAGGCAAAATGAGTCTGGACAGAGTCTGGAGGGTCAGGATGCAGAAAGTGGGTACTCTTAGGAAGGTACTGAGATGAGACAGGTCGAGGATGTCTCTCCAGTGATCTTCCTTCCTGGGCACCAGAACAACCTGGAATAAAATCCTTTGCTATTTGTTTTTTGGGGTCACACTGCATGGTCCCCTTGGTTCAATAATTCTAAGAGAGTTTTAAGGAAAAAGGTTAAGTTGTACCCTGGGAGGTTAAGGGATGCCCCTGAAGGAGGGTGGTAGTTTCCATATCACGAAGTACCTTTTTTGATCAATTGAGAGGATCCAGGCATCTTAGGTTATACTTTCCCAGACTGGCAGGGATAGGCCTATGTGCTGGGAAAATAGGAAAACAGTCAAGACAGGACTGGTTTGTCTGGAAAGGGCTGCTTAAGAGGCAGAGCTGCCAGTGGGGCCTTAGGCTGTTGTGGTCTCCTGTCACTCTTCTGTTCAGGGTTGTGTGTGACAATGTCTACACATAAAAACAGGCCTTGCAGGGTAATCTCTTTGGAATCTGGGTACCGGGGAAACAATGTTTCAAATTCCTGCAGTTCCTTACCCTTCTCCTGCAGTGATTTGAATAGGTTAGCAGCTGCAGGTCCAAACAAGGCATAAATTACCCTGCAAGGCCTGTTTTTGTGTGTAGACATTCTGTCACACAACCCTGAACAAAAGTGTGACAGACTACCACAACAGCTGCCCGGGCTGTGTACTACATGAACTACAAAATGAATTGGCACCTCACCTAAGTGTCATGTTTAATCATACGCTCACCTCAGGCTTCGTGCCCACTTAGTGGCGCACAGCTACATTTATCCCACTACACAAGGGGGGTTCCACCTTGGACCCTGGGAACTACTGCCCAATCAGTCTGACGAGCCTGATCTGCAAGCCCATAGAACGTATTATCATGGAACTTGCAAACAAAGACATTGACAAACTTCAAGCACTGGACCCCACCCAGTTTGGGTTCGTGAAGGGCCAATCTCGTCTCCTGAATCTGACTTCTTCGAATCAGTTTCCAGAGCTGTGGACGAGGGTAAGGCGGTCCACAAAGCCTATCTGGACCAAGCCAAGGCATTTGACACCATCCCCCACTCTGGAATCATTGACAAACTTATTAAGCTGGGCATTAATCCCTACGTCACTCGATGGGTTGCCAACTGACTTAATGACAGAACCCACACTGTAAAAGTAGCCAACTCCAAATCCAGCTCCAGACAAGTGACAACTGGAGTACCTCAGGGTTCAGTCCTGGGACCGCTTTTGTTTGGCATCTACTTCTCTGAAATACAGGCCAACACTAAGGGACTCTGGCTAACAAAGTTTGCAGATGACTGCAAACTGGGAGCCATTATTGAATCCCCAAATGATGTGGATACTCTACAAAAGGGCCTTACAGAAACAGATGCTTGGTGCCAGAGCCATGGGCTCAAGCTCAATGCCAAGAAATGTATAGTTATCCCCTTTGGGAAAAAACATACACCCATGATTTACCACAAAGGTGGCAGTACAATAAACACCGAAAGTGTGATAAGAGACTTAGGGACACAGGTGGACAGTGGTCTCACCATCGATAACCACATCACGACAACAGTCAGGAAATCCTTCTATGTGGCACACCTCATCACTAAGGTCTTTTCATCCAGAAAAAAAGGAGGTCATTGTCCCACTGTATTCATCCATTAGACCCATTATAGAATACAACGCCTCATTTGATATGTACCTCTCAAGACATCTGCAACTGGAAAGGCCGCAGAAATACCTCACTAAAAGAATCACAGGTCTAAAGCAGATGCCTTATGCTAACCGCCTTAAACTCCAGCTATACTCTGTCGCATATGAGTCAGAGGAGCAACTAAAGAGGGGGTGCGACAGAAGGTCAGACCGCCTGACCCAAAAGGGGTAGAATCCAAACAAGCACCCATCAGAGACTGCGCTGAGAGAATTCTTCTCACCACTCTCTCCACATTATCTTCTCTTAAGCTCCTGGAAGAGCAAGTGGAAAATCCAGACGGGACTCTTGGCCTCTCCAAAAAGGGAACTGGATCTACTGAAGAGGAGTATATAGTCCTTGGAAGGTAAACGATATTGGAGGGAGTAGCTGGATCAGTAGGCTTACGCATCTGATCCGAAGAAGTCTGATTAGATATTTCTTTTTTCTTTTGCTTTGGATTCAATGTTCAGATCAAATCTGACAAATCCCCTTTTTTGTGGCTTAGATCAGAGGTTGAGGTCAGATACGAAAATTTAGACTTTTTTCTTTCAGGATCCAAAGGAGAAGTCAAATCAGAAGGAGGCCTTTCACTAGGTTGCTCAAAAACCTTAGAAGAAGGGGTAAGAAGGGCTCAGAGAATGAGATTAAAACCCTCTTAGATTTTTGGGGGGACAAAGCTCCAGTTAAAGCCTCTCCAAAGGAAAGTAGAGGCACGTTTAAAATCAATTTATTTTTTTCTTTCCACCAGAGCTCTAGGGTTAAACCCATGACAAACAGAGCAGTCTTCTTGTAAATGGAGAGGTGTCAGACAATGTAGGCATGCAATAACGGAATATTTTGCCCACACTTGAGACATTTTTTGAATCCAGCTACCTTCTCTCTCTGCCATGGTAGGAAAACTATAAAGAAACAAGCAGATTCTAATAAGAATATTCAACAGTAGAAAAAAAGTATTTTTTTTATTTTTTATAAAAGGAATAAACAGAAATTACCAGCAATGGTAATAAGAACAACAACAATTGTGTACACTTACCATAAATTTAGATGTTCGAGTGTATTCACTGTTGCAGTTATTACATTTGGGTAATCTGCTGGCAGGTTGCCCTCAGTCGGCCTGAATAAAGTCTTGGGTCCTGCGTCGGTTGCTGTCTCCTCTTCCATGACGTCAGGGGTATAAAACATGCAGCCGACGCCATTTTAATCAGTTTTTCTTACCCCAGATGTCAGGTGCCCCCCAAATGGGGAGCCAAAAAAAAAATGATATATATATATATATATATATATATATATATATATATAAAGTATTTTAGAACACAAAAAATTTACCTTCATCTAAAAGCAAATAAGAGGTATAATAACAGAGAAGAAAGGGGGCTGGCAGGTGGGTAACCCGGACTGCAACAGTGAATACACTTGAACATCTACATTTATGGTAAGTGTACACAACTGTACTATGTTCTTCGTGTTTCACTGTTGCAGTCATTACATTTCGGTAGAATCCCAAAGCTATGGATGGGAGGATGGAACTAAGCAGCATTAGGAGCAGCTATAAGGCCCTGCAGGACTGCAGTGGCAAAGCCTGCCCTGAATTTAGAAAAGAAAGATAAAGAGTAATGTTTTGTGAACGTGTGAACTGAGCTCCAAGTAGCAGCTTCTAGAATGTCTCTGGTAGGAACCCCTCTGAGAAAGGCTATAGAAGTAGAAGCAGCCCTGGTGGAATGGAATCTGTTCCCCTTGGGCACAGGTTTACCACTGTGCATGTAGCAGAAGCGAATACAATGGCTTATCCAGTTTGAAATAGTCTGCTTTGATATAGCCTTCCCCTCTGTTCCTGCAGCAAATGCCACTAGTAGTTGCTCAGACTTTCTTAGAGATTTTGTCCTGTTTAAGTAGAACCTTAGTTGTCTGTATACATCCAATGAATGCAGAATTCGCTCCCCCCTGTTCTGCGTATTTGGGAAAAAAGTTGGCAGGTGAATGGTCTGGTTAAGAGCCACACTGGACACTACCCTTAAGCATAAAAGAAGGATTGGTCATGAGGGCCACCCTGTCCGGGTAAAAGACAATGAAAGGCTCCACTGCCATGAGAGCCTGTAGTTCTGAAACCCTTCTAGCTGAAGTGACTGCTAAAAGAAAGGCCGTCTTTCAAGAAAGAAATTTTATATCCGCAGCAGCAGCTGGTTCAAAAGGAGGTAGGGTGAGTGTTTCCAGCACAAAATTCAGGTTCCATGCAGGAGTCGGTGCTCTCCTGGACAGCCTTAAATTCTTGGCCCCTCTGAGATACTGCTTTAGCAGGGGATGAGAAAACAGAGGGCGGCTCTGTGTTGCCATGAGCCGAGATGGCAGAGGCATGGATTTTTATTGAAAAAAAAGATAGACCCTTCTAAAGCATCTCAGTTAAATATTGCAAAATCTGAGGAACATCGGGGGGCTTTGCTGCGTCTATTCCTTGTGCTTGGTTCAAAGCACAGAATCTCTTCCATTTATCAGCATAAGATTTTCTAGGACTAGGCCTTATAGCCTCCAAAATGACATCCATCACAAATTTACTGAGAGATGTGATTGGTGAAATTAGTTGATTAGCCATGCTGCCAGATTCAGAGTTTGGAGCTGAGTGTGCAGAATTTGATAGTTCTGCTGAGACAGCAGATGAGGTGCTTGAGGCAAGTACCACAGAGGAAGGTGTGACATATTCCTTAGAAGCGGGTACCAGTGTTGGCGAGGCCAGTCCGGAGCAATCAGAATCATTTTAGTTTTTTCCTGTCTCACTTTTAGTAAGACCTTGGAGAGTAGAGGCAGAGGGGGAAAGGCATAGACTGATAGGTTTTTCCAGCTGAAGGATAGAGCATCCACTTTCCAAGCTTTTTTGCGATGAGTTCTTGAGCAGAATTTGTCCAACTGATAGTTTTGGGGAAAGGCAAATAGATCTATGTCTGGGCTCCCCCATTTTCATGTCAACATGCTGAAGATTTGCGGATCCAGTTTCCATTTGTGTGGGTCCATTAGATTTCTGCTTAGGTCGTCTGCCAGAGTATTTTGCTTTCCTGGAAGGAATTAAGCTTGCAGATGTATTTGGGTAAGTCAAGGCTGTGTTCCACAAGGCCACGGCTAGTCTGCAAAGGGGGTAGGAGTGGTTACTCCCCTGCTTGTTTATGTATCACATAACTGTGGTGTTGTCCATCTTTATCAGTAGTTGTCCTGGATGAAGGAAGTCCTTGAAGGCTGTCAGAGCATTCTGTACAGCTAGCATTTCTTTCTGGTTGATATGTAGATGCATTTGATTTGGGCTCCATTCGCCCTGAATGCATCTCCCTGCCAGATGGGCCCCACAAGCATAGTCTGATGCGTCTATAGTCAGGGTTTGGGTGGCAGGGGGTAGAATGAATGACAGCCCCTTGTTTTGGTGATGTGCCTCTGCCCACCAAAGGAATTCCTATTGCAGGCAGGGAATGAGAGGAATCATTGTTTCCAGGCTGTGACAATGTTGACTCCATAAGCTTTTTAGGTACCATTGAAGTTTCCTCATATGCAGTCTTGCATATAGAATTAGTAGAATGCAGGATGCCATGAACCCCAAAGCCTGCAGAAATGGTCTTGCAGATAGCTTGTTTTTTGTTGCCACTTGTTTGAAGTATGCTGTCAAATGAATTTGTCTGGCATGAGGTAAGCCATCTGGGCAGTTGTATTCAAGCTTGCATCCAGGAATGTAATTATTTGAGAGGGTACCAGTTGTGATTTGTTTCAGTTTATGGTGTACACTAGGGCATGTGAGAAGCTATTTTACAACCGCCAGATGTTGAAGAGGAGTGTCCTTGTCCTCTGCCTGAATGAGAAAATCGTCCCAGATATGGATACATTTGAATTTTTCTTTGTCTGCAAAATGTAATTACTGGTGCCAGGCACTTTGTGAAGACCCTGGGCACAGTAGATAAGCCAAAGAGCAGTGCAGAGAACTGGTAATGCAAATAACCTGCTTTGAAGCGGAGGTATCTTCTGCAAGATTCCCTGATTTGGATATGCAGGTATGCCTCAAGTCTAGAGCTACCAACCAGGCATTCTTGCCTAGCATAGGCAGTAGCTGTTGTAGAATCAGCATCTTGAATTTTGGAATGTCCAGGAAAGTATTTACAATGGATAAGTCCAGAATTGGACGCCCCGATTTATCTTTTCTGGGTACCAGGAAAAGTCTTGAATAAAACCCTTGTCCTTTTTCCTTTTCTGGTACTGGTTGAATAGCCCCCATATCCATGAGGGACATGACTTGTTTCTGGGCCTCTGCCCACTGATTTGGTGGCAGATCTGGCCATCCGTTTGGAATTGGCAATGTGTGGAAATTAAATCTGTACCCCTGGGATACTATATTTAAGACCCACTTGTCCTTGGTAATTATTTATTTTTATTTATTTTTATTTATCATTTGTTGACCGGGAAAGTCCGACTAGGTTCCACAGAGCCTGTTTTCAGCGGAGGCCCGGGGAGAAATGCTCCAGATGCATGTCTTTGGAATGTGGGAGGAAACCGGAGTACCCGGAGGAAACCCACGCGAACACAGGGAGAGCATGCAAACTCCACACAGAAGGCACCCCAGCCGAGAATCGAACCGGTGAACCTCTTGCTGTGAGGTGACAATGTTAACCGCTGCACCACGCTGCACCACTGCGCCGCCCATTAATTAGTAATAATTAGTAATTAATTAGTAATCAGTAATTAGATGCCAATTTTGAGCATGAAGTGCTAGTTTTACCCCCAAAGGGGCTGCCAAAAGATAAGTGCTTGGAGATGGCAGAGGAAAGTCATTGAAACTGTTTACTGTAGGGTGGTGCTTTGCTACCTCCTGATTTAGAGGTGGAGGCACCCCACTGTTTTGTCCTGTAAGATCCTTGTGACTGAAACCTGGAGCCTTGGGAGCATCTGGGTTTGACCTGAGCGTCTCTGTTGGACACTGGAAAGGACCAATTCTTAGTAGGCCATTGCCTACTGAACCTAGGTGGCTGCACTTGCAAGAAATCTTTTACAGTTTGCATAGATGTAGCTTTGTCTTCCATCTTTTTTAAAACCTCTTCTGCCTTATTACCGAACAGACTGTCCTGCTGTAAAGGAGTATCCAACAATTTAGCTTTAACATGATCAGGCAGATTTTGCTCCTTAAGCTAAGCATGCCTTCTTATCACAGATCCAGTTACGGCGGCCCTGCAAGAGGCCTCCAAGGAATCAAAACCACATTGCAAAGTATGCTCTTCAACTTGTTCAGCTGAATGCAATAAGTCCTGTTACTCTATTTTCCACACAATCAGAAATCATCTTCATTTTCTGTTTCAGCAAGCCCATAAAGTACAGTTGTGTACACTTACCATAAATGTAGATGTTCGAGTGCATTCACTGTTGCAGTCATTACATTTGGGTAATCTGCTGGCACGTTGCACTCAGTCAGCCTGAATAACAAAGTCTTGGGTCCTGCGTCGGTTGCTGTCTCCTCTTCCATGACGTCAGGTCGTCGGGGGTATAAAACATGCAGCCGACACCATTTTATTCAGTTTTTCTTGCCCCAGATGTGAGGTGCCCCCCCCCAAATGGGGAGCAAAAAAAAAAAAAAATTTTTTTTTTATATATACACACATATACACGTAAACAGAAATATATATAAATGCACTTTTAGCAACATAAACTTTACCTTCATCTAAAAGCAAATACACCACAAAGGCTTTAGTGTACAGTGAAGGAAAGAAAAGGTATAGAAAGGGGTATGGCGGGTGGGTAATCTTGACTGCAACAGTGAATACACTCAAATATCTACATTTACTGTAAGTGTACACAACTGTACTATGTTCTTCTTGTTTCACTGTTGCAGTCATTACATTTGGGTAGAATCCCAAAGCTATGGATGGGTGGAAGGAACTAAACAGCGTTAGGAGCGGCTATAAGGCCCTGCAGAAAGTACAGTTTTGTACCTACCATAAATGTAGATGTTCGAGTGCTAATACAGCTGCAGTAATCGCAGATGGATTTTCAGCCGTCAGGCGGTCCCTCGGTCGGCCGAATTCCAAAGTCTTGGTCCGGCATCGGTTGTCGTCGCTTACTCTTCTGACGTCAGTAAGGCCAGGGTATACAAGACACAGCCGACGCCATGTTCTTCAGTCTTTCTTGCCCCAGATGTCAGGTGCCCCCAAAAGGAAGGCAATACATAAATAAGGCTTATCTACATATGCAAGCAATGCAATGTAATGCAAAATCAGTGTAAGCAAGCAAATAAAACATAGCAGGATAACCCAGTCAGGTGGTATGAAGAGGTTGTTAGGCCCCATGCCTTTACCAAGTTGGGAAGGAGGGAGGAATGTACTGCAGCTGTATTAGCACTCTAACATCTACATTTATGGTAGGTACAAAACTGTACTATGTTCATCGTGCATACAGCTGCAGTAATCACAGATGGGTAGAGTCCCAAAGCTATGCATAGGGTGGTAGGTACTATGAGGAACTGGGTTGAGCCAGAATGCCCTGCAAAACAGCAGTGGCAAAGCCTGCTCTTGTTCTGGAATATAAGGGTAGGTGGTAGTGTTTTGTGAAGGTATGCACAGAACTCCAAGTGGCTGCCTCCAAAATATCCTCAGTAGGAACGCTCTGAGGAAGGCTGTAGAGGTGGCTGTGGCCCTGGTGGAGTGAGATCTGATACCAGTAGGGACAGATTTCCCATGATAGGAATAACAAAACCGTATGCAGTGGCCAATCCACTTGGAAATGGTCTGTTTGGTAACTGGTTTCCTTGAGCCCCTACGCATAGGACACAAAAAGTTGTTCTGATTTCCTGAAGGACTTTGTTCTGTCCAAATAATAACGTAGCTGCCTATGGATGTCTAAAGTGTGAAGCAGCCTCCCTTTGTTTTGAGGGTTAGGATAAAAGGTAGGTAGGTGTATGGCTTGATTTAAGGCTACCCTGGATACCACTTTTGGCATAAAAGATGGATTGGTACGAAGGGAAACCCTGTCCTGATGGAAGATGAGGAAGGGCTGCACCGCCATGAGGGCCTGTAGTTCAGAAACCCTACGAGCTGAAGTGATGGCCAGAAGGAAAGCTGTTTTCCAGGACAAATGTTGCAGATCTGTTGAGGCAGCAGGTTCAAAGGGAGGCAATGTTAATTTTTCTAGTATGTAATTAAGGTCCCAGGCTGGTATTGGTTGCTTCCTTGGAGGTCTTATATTCTTAGCCCCTCTGAGGAACTGTCGTAAGAGTGGGTGAGAGAATAAAGGAGGATCTGTGTTGAATTCTGCAGAAATGGCTGAGGCATGTATTTTTATGGAAGAAAATGAAAGTCCACTGTTCAGCAGTTCAGCTAGGTACTGTAAAACCTGAGGCAAGTTCAATTTTCTAGGGTCCTGGCCTCTTTTCTCATTCCAACAGCAAAACCGCTTCCATTTTGCGGAGTAAGCTTTTCTAGTAGATGGTCTTCTGGCCTCCAAAATGACATCCTGCACCTTCTTGGAGAGTAGGGACTGTTGTGGTGTCAAGGAATTTTCCATGCAGCGAGGTTGAGTGTTTTCAGCTGACTGTGAAGAGTTTTGTAGCTGTTCTGAGTCAGTAGGAGAGGCATTAGAGGCAGGGACCAGGGAGGAGTATGTGTTAGGCTCCTCAGGAGTGGATACCAGTGTTGCCTTGTCCAATCTGGAGCAATCAGTATCATCCTCGGTTTGTCTGTTCTTGCTTTCAAAAGCACCTTGGGCAGAAGGGGCAGAGGTGGGAATGCATAAACTGTCCATGCTGTCCAACTGAATGAAAGGCGCCCACTTTCCAGGCCTTTGGATGAAAGGTCCTTGAACAAAACTTTTCAGTTGATGGTTCCTGTGGGAGGCAAAAGATCTATGTCTGGCCTCCCCCACGGTTGGATTATCTCTGTAAACACCTGAGGATGTAACTTCCATTCGTGTGGATCTGTCATATTTCTGCTTAGAGTGTCTGCCAGTGTGTTTTCCAGTCCTGGCAAGTACTGTGCTTGAAGTTCGATTTGTCTTTCCAGAGCCAAGTTCCAAAGAGTCATGGCTAGTCTGCACAAGGGGTATGAATGTGTTCCTCCTTGTTTGTTTATGTACCACATTACTGTGGTGTTGTCTGTTCTTATCAGTAATTGTCCTGGATGCAGGAAGTCCTTGAAAGCTGTAATTGCATTTATTACTGCTAGCATTTCTTTTTGATTGATGTGAAGGTGCTTTTCCTTTTGGGACCATCTGCCCTGAATGCACCTGTCCTTCATGTGTGCCCCCCAGGCATAATCTGAGGCGTCTGTGGTTATGACTTGTTTTGCTTGAGACTTGCAGAATGGAAGGCCTGTGTTTACTTGACATGTTTGGGCCCACCATAGAAATTCCTTTTGCAAACATGGAATTATTGGTATAATTGCTTCCAAACTGTGACTGTGTTGAGACCATAGATTTTTTAGGTACCATTGAAGTTTCCTCATATACAGCTTTGCACATGGGATTAGAAGAATGCAAGATGCCATGAATCCCAGAGCCTGCAGGATTTTCCTTGCAGTAAGCCTGGTACTTTTTGCTAGTGTTCTGAAGTACTGAGATAGTTGCCCTTGTTTTTCTGGCGTAAGATATGCCATCTGGGTGTTTGTGTCCAAGTTGGCACCCAGGAAGGTTATTTTCTGAGATGGTGTTAGTCTTGATTTCTCCTTGTTGATGGTATATCCCAGAGAAAGCAGTAACCGTGTCACATATGCCAGATGTTCCAGTTGTATGCGTTTGCTGTCCGCTTGGATCAGGCAGTCGTCCAGATAAGGGTAAATTTGTATCCCTTGAAGTCTGCAGTAGGCAATCACTGATGCCAGGCACTTTGTGAATACTCTGGGCGCAGTAGATAAGCCAAAGGGCAATGCAGAGAATTGATAGTGGATTGAACCTGCAAGAAATCTGAGGTATCTTCTGCAGCTTTGTCTGATTGGGACATGCAGGTATGCCTCCTTGAGGTCCAATGTTACCAGCCAAAACTCCCTGCCCAGCATGGGAAGAAGTTGCTGTAATGTGAGCATCTTGAATTTTGGCACGAGTAGGAATGTGTTTAGGATGGATAAGTCCAAAATGGGTCTCCAGTCGGTTCCTTTTCTTGGTACCAGAAAAAGTCTTGAATAAAAACCTTGACCTTGTTGGTGTGTAGATACCTTTTGTATAGCTCTCATGTTTAGGAACTTTGAAATTTGCAGTTGTGCCTCTGCCCTTTGATTTTGTGGCAGGTTTGGCATGCCTCTCATTTTTGGAAGTGTGAAATTGAAATTTGTAGCCTCTGTTTATAATGTCCAGTATCCATTTGTCTGTTGTGACAATATGCCAATTGCTTGCAAATAATGCTAGTTTCTCTCCCAAAGGTGCTGTCAGCTGAGACTTGCTTGGCATGGAAATGAGGGAGTCATTGGGTTTGCTTCCTGTATTGTTGTGCACTGTCTTCACCACCTCTTGGTGCTGGAGATTGCCATTGTCTGCCTCTATATGATCCTTGTGATTGCCCTCTGCCCCTTGTGCGTCTGTATCTACTTCTTTGGGGCTTGTCAGTGGCTGGAAAGGACCAGTTTTTTGAAGGCCAATTTCTGGTAAAATGTGGTGGGTGGACCTGTAAGAAAGCTTTGACAGTTTGCATAGATTTGGCTTTTTCTTCCATTTTCCGTAGTATGTCCTCAGCATTAGTACCAAATAGTACATCCTTTTGTAAAGGAGCATCAAGAAGTTTAGCTTTCACATGATCAGGTAAATTTTGTTCCCTAAGCCAGGCATGTCTGCGAATGACTGATCCTGTAGCAGCCGCTCTACTGGAAGCCTCTAGGGCATCATAACCACATTGTAAGGTGTGTTTACCCACTTGCTCCGCACTATGCATCATATCCTGTAACTCTTTTAAATCTGGTTGTTCAGGTTGAGACATTTTGTTCCTTAATTGTGATAACAGGTACTGTTGATATTTAATCATATGAAACTGACAGTTTAAGGCCCTCATGGCTAGGGTGGCCGAGGTATATACCTTTTTACCCCACCTTTCTAGAGATCTGGATTCCCTTTCTGCAGGGAGTGGATTCTTGGCAGTGGAGGCCTTTAATCCCTTGGGGCCTTGTGAAATGGTTTCAGGGTCAGCATTATGGCCTTTGTAGAGAAATTGGTGAGAGCTGGGTACTCTAATACCTATCAGGTTTTACTGGTGCAGGAGGCAGAGAATCAGGGTTAAGGCAAGCCTCCGAATAGACATCATCCAGTACATCCAAAACAGGGGGTATAGCCAGAGGCCTATGCTGAGGTAACCAAAGAAATTCCCCAAGTCTTTTCTTGGAATCTGAAAAGTCTTGGCCTTCCCAATGGAAGTGTTCCCTCAAAGTGTGCAAGGTTTCCCCAAAAGAAAAATCCTCAGGGGGGGATACAGAAGGAATGGACTGTTCTGCATCCGAATCCTCAAAAGGGGAGTAAGAGTGTTCCTCTGCATCAGAATGTTCTGATAAAATGGATCCCTGATCAGAAGAGGGAGATTCTTCCTCCACTCTGGGTCTCTTGTCAGGAGGGGGCTGAGAACCTCTGATAAGAGTAATTAAATCCTCAGCCATTTTAAGCATCTGTTTCTTAGGCATGGGTCCAGGAGAGGGGCCCTGTGCAACAGGCCTCGTGGGATGCCTGGCTGCTTTGGATTTAGTAAAAGCCTTTATTGAAAAAGAAGATGAGGGCCTAAATACACCATGGGTGGAGGTGGACCTGTCCACATTAGTAGGCTCGACATTAGCAGGGGCTTCGGTTGTAGTCTGGGAAAGGGCCGAGGACCCAGCGATCTTGGGTACAGAGAACACCGCCAAAGGAGTGTCGTCGTTAGTCAGGGACTGCAAAGGCGTCTAGCTGAGAACCGGACCACGTGTAGCCTGTTTTGGCGTGGTGTCGGCGGGGACCGCTGGTCTCGCGTGTCGGTCCTTTTCCTTGCGTTTTTTGGACAAAATGGTAGTCGGAGTGTTCGACGACATCTTATAATCAAAAGCTTTACCAAAGTAGTGTTGGGCGAACTCCGCTTGATAGTGCGTTTACTGAAGGTAGCGCAAAAGCGACAGCCCGAGACGTCGTGGTCTGGGCCCAAACAAGGTATACAACGGGAATGGAAATCCTTATGCGGTATTTGCTTCCCACAAGAAATACAATTATTAACTTTTTCTGACATCGGTCTGAGGCAAGAAAAGTTTCCCCAACGGGGTACTTAGCTTTAAAGAAGACTTCGGTTCCAATTTTTTCGTAATTCAGGAGCTTACCGACCGGCACTTGCGAACTGCTTCTGCTTCGGGCACCGCGCGGCAAAAAAGACTGAAGAACACGGTGTCGGCTGTGTCATATATACTCTGGCCTTACTGACGTCAGAAGAGTAAGCGACGACAACCGACGCCGGACCACGACTTTGGAATTCGGCCGACCAAGGGACCGCCTGACGGCTGAAAACCCATCTGTGATTACTGCAGCTGTATGCACGATGAACATCTGCAGTGGCAAAGCCTGCCCTGGATTTGGAGGAGAGAGGCAAATGATAATGCTTTGTGAAGGTATGAACAGAGCTCCAAGTAGCAGCTTCTAGAATGTCTTTGGTTGGAACCCCTCTGAGAAAATCTGCTGAAGTAGAGGCAGACCTGGTGGAATATGATCTGATCCCCTTGGGCACAAGTTTACCATGGTGCAAGTAGCAGAAATGAATGCAGTGGCATATCCACTTAGAAATATTCTGCTACGATATAGCCTTCCCCTCTGACCCTGCAGCAAATGCTACCAGTAGTTGCTCAGATTTTCTTAGAGATGTGGTCCTGTTTAAGTAGAATCTTAGTTGTCTATGTACATCCAATGAATGCAGAATCTGCTCCCCCTTGTTCTGCGGATTTGGGTAAAATGTTGGCAGGTGAATGGTCTGGTTAAGAGCCACACTGGATACCACTTTAGGCATAAAAGAAGGACTGGTCCTGAGGGGCATCCTGTCCGGGTAAAATGTAATAAAAGGCTCCACAGCCATGAGAGCTTGTAGTTCTGAAACCCTTCTTGCCGAAGTGACCGCCAAGACAAAAGCTGCTTTCCAAGATAGAAATTTTACATCCGCAGTAGCTGCTGGTTCAAAAGGAGGCAGGGTGAGTTTTTCCAGCACAAAATTGAGGCCCCATGCAAGAGTTGATGATCTTCTAGGAGGCCTTAAATTTTTGGCCCCTTTAAGATACTGTTTAAGCAGAGGATGAGAAAAAGAGGGGAGGCTCTGGCGTTGTAATGAGCAGAGATAGCAGTGGCATGGATTTTTATTGAAGAAAAAGATAGGCCCTTGTCAAGCATCTCAGTCAAATATTGTAAAATCTGAGGAATATTGGGCTTTGCTGTCTTTGTTCCTTGTGCTTGGTTCCAAGCACAGAATCTCTTCCATTTATCAGCATAAGATTTTCTAGTACGAGGCCTCCTGGCTTCCAAAATGACATCCATCACAGATTTACTGAGAGGTATTGTTTGAATAATTAACTTATCAGCCATAGTTTGGAGCCGAGTGTGCAGAATTTGACTGTTCTGCTGAGACAGTAGATGAGGTATCCGAGGCACGTACCATGGAGGACGTTGAGACATATTCCTTAGAAGTGGGTACCAGTGCTGGCGAGGCCAGTCCGGAGCAACTAGGATAATTTTTTGGTTTTTCCTGTCTGACTTTTAGTAAGACCTTGGAGAGTAGAGGCAGAGGGAGAAAGGCATAGACTGATAGGTTTTTCCAGCTGAAGGATAGGGCATCCACTTTCCATGCTTTTTTGCGATGAATTCTTGTGCAGAATTTGTCCAACTAATAATTTTGGGGAGAGGCAAATAGATCTATGTCTGGGCTCCCCCATTTCTGTGTTAACATGCTGAAGATTTGCGGATCCAGTTTCCATTCTTGTGGGTCCATAAGATTTCTGCTTAGGTAGTCTGCAGAGTATTTTGTTTTCCTGGCAGGAATTGAGCTTGAAGATGTATTTGGTAAGTCAAGGCTGTGTTCCACAAGGCCATGGCTAGTTTGCAAAGGGGGTAGGAATGGGTACCCCCATACTTGTTTATGTACCACATAACTGTGGTGTTGTCCGTCTTTATCAGTAGTTGTCCTGGATGAAGTAAGTCCTTGAAGGCTGTCAAAGCATTCTGAACAGCTAGCATCTCTTTCTGGTTGATATGCAGATGCAATTGGTTTGGGCTCCATTTGCCCTGAATGCATCTCCCCACCAGGTGGGCCCCCCAAGCATAGTCTGATGCGTCTGATTTTAGGGTTTGGGTGGCAGGGGGTAGAGTGAATGACAGTCCCTTGTTTTGGTGACATGTCTCTGCCCACCAAAGAAACTCCTGTTGTAGGCAGGGAATGAGAGGAATCATTATTTCCAGACTGTGACAATGTTGACTTCATAAACTTTTTAGGTACCATTGAAGTTTCCTCATATGCAGTCTCGCATATGGAATTAGTAGAATGCAGGATGCTATGAACCCCAAAGCCTGCAGAATTTGTCTCGCAGATAACTGGGTTTTTGCTGCCATTTGTTTGAAGTATGTTGTCAGTTCCATTGTTTGTCTGGCGTAAGGTAAGCCATCTGGGCAGTTGTATTCAAGCTTGCACCCAGGGATGTAATTATTTGAGAGGGTACCAGTTGTGATTTCTTTTCGTTTGTGGTGTATCCTAGGCATGCTACAAGCCTTTTTACAAACGCCAGATGTTGAAGAAAAGTGTCCTTGTCCTCTGCTTGAATGAGACAGTCATCCAGATAAGGATAAATCTGAATGCTTCTTTGTCTGCAGAATGCAATTACTGATGCCAGGCACTTTGTAAAGACCCTGGGCGCAGTAGATAAGCCAAAGGGCAGTGCACGGAATTGGTAATGCAAAAAACCTGCCTTGAAGCGGAGGTATCTTCTGCATGATTCCCTTATTGGGATATGTAGGTATGCCTCTTAAGTCTAGGGTTACTAACCAAGCATTCCTGCCTAGCAAAGGCAGTAGTTGTAAAGTCAGCATTTTGAATTTTGGAATGTCCAGGAACGTGTTCAAAAATCGATAAGTCCAGTATTGGATGACATGAATAGTCTTTTGTGGGTATCAGGAAAAGTCTTGAATTAAAACCTTGTCCTTTTTCCTTTTCTGGTACTGGTTGAATAGCCCCCATATCCATGAGGGACATAACTTGCTTATGGGGCTCTGCCCACTGGTTTTGTGGCAGATCTGGCCATCCGTTTGGAATTGGCAATATATGGAAATGAAATCTGCACCCCTGGGATACTATGCTTAATACCCACTTGTCCTGGGTAATTAACTGCCAATTTTGTGCATGAAGTGCTAGTTTTTCCCCCAAGGGGACTGCTAAAAGATAAGTGCTTGGTGTTGGTACAGGAAAGTCACTGAGACTGCTTACTGTATGGTTCAGCTTTGTTTCCTCCAGATTTGGAGGTGGAGACACCCCATTGCTTTGACCTGTAAGTACCCTGTGATTGGTATCTGGAGCCTTTGGAGCGTCTGGATTTGCCTTGAGTGGCTCTGTTGGACACAGGAAAAGACCAATTTTTAGTAGGCCAGTGCCTAATGAACCTAGGTCGCTGCACTTGCAAGAAATTTTTTACAGTTTGCATAGATTTAGCTTTGTCTTCCATTTTCTTTAAAACCACTTCTGCCTTATTATCACATAAAGTATCATGCTGCAAGGGGGCATCTAACAATTTAGCTTTAGCATGATCAGGCAGATTTTGCTCCTTGAGCCAGGCATGACTTCTAATCACAGATCCAGTAATGGCGGCCCTGCAAGAGGCCTCCATGGAATCAAAACCACATTGCAAAGTATGCTTTCAACCTGTTCTGCTGAATGCAATAATTCCTGTAACTCTATTTTCCACACGATCAGAAATCAACATCATTTTCTGTTTCAGTAAGCCCATAACATGCTGTTGATATTAAGCATATGAAACTGGCAGTTTAAGGCCCTGATTGCCAAGGTTGCAGACGTATAAAAAAGAAGTTATGTACTCACCATAACGTTCCATCTGAGTAGGTACTTCATTTGTCTGCAACCTGTGGGTATCGGATCCGATCTCGGATCCAAGCCGGCAGCTTTCCAAGCTACAAGATCCGAGCTCCTAGCTCCTCCCCTACCCATAATCCCCTATGTGCTACATTACCTCAGATCGAATTTTTTGCCTCTTACACAACTCCTACCTTCGATAGAGGAAGTAACACCAGATAAACTGTCCTAAAGCAGAACAAGATCTCTTTGGTGATCAGGAATCCCGAAAGGTTCGGGGGATGGCAGGGGGGGGGGTCGGTTGCAGACAAATGAAGTACCTACTCAGATGGAACGTTATGGTGAGTACATAACTTCTTTATCTGAAGTAGTTGCTTCATTTGCTCTGCAACCTGTGGGACAGAGTCCCCAGCTACCTAGGGAGAAACCCTGGGCGGCCTATGGAAGGATATTCCGAAGCACCGCAGAGCCAAAGGAAGCCCTACCTCTCGATACCATATCCAACTTATAATGAGAAATAAACGTATGTGAAGAGGACCACGTAGCTGCAGAGCATATGTCATCCAAGGGGATCCTAGACCAGAAGGCTGCAGAGGTGGCCACAGCCCTCGTAGAGTGAGCGCGAATTCCCATAGGAACTGGTTTGCCTGCAGATAAGTACCCGTGGACTACGCATTGACAAATCCAATTTGCTACAGTCACTTTGGAAATGGCCTTACCCATGGCTGATTTAGCAAATGACACGAACAACTGGTCCGACTTGCGAAAATCCTTAGTCCTGTGCAGGTAGAAACGCAGTTGTCTGTGCACATCCAATTTATGCAATGTGTATTCTCCTTTATTCTGAAAGTTTGGGAAGAACACGGGTAAGTTTATTGATTGATTGATATTTGACTCCGAAGCCACCTTAGGTAAGAACGACGGATTAGTCCTGAGGAACACTCTATCCTTATGAAAAATGAGATAAGGATGCTTCATACATAAGGCTTGAAGTTCTGACACCCTTTTGGCTGAAGTAATGGCCACCAAAAAGGCTGTTTTCCAGGACAAGAACTTTAATGGAATCGGCCGCTGGTTCAAAGGGTGGGCCTGTCAAGGCTTGTAAGACTAAGGCCAAATCCCATGGAGGCACCACCACTTTCACCAGAGGCTTCAAGAGGAAAACGCCCCGTAAAAAGGTTTTACATAATTTTGTAGAAGCCAAAGATCCTAGTCCGTCTCCCACATGGAAATAGGAGATGGCTGCCAATTGCACCTTAACTGTTGAAGCACTTGCTCCTTGTCGGAATATCAGAGACAGGAAGTCTAGAATAGTAGGAATAGGAACTGTAAATGGATCCAGGCCTCTATCTTTAGCCCAGACAGAGAAACGTTTCCATTTGCTGTAGTAAATCTTCCTAGTAGTCGGCTTATGTGCTGCGACTAGAATGGCCTTAACAGGAGATGAGATACCGGGAGTCCTAGCCATCAGTGGAACTGGAGCAACCAAGCTGCAAGCTTGAGGTTCACCAGGTTCGGGGGTTGTAATCCCGCCGGATGTGAAATCAGGTCTGGAATGGGATCCAGTATCCATGGCGGAGATACACTGCGAGACCGCAGGTACGGGAACCAGATCTAGCGAGGCCAGAATGGGGCTATGAGGATAACTCTGCTCCCCAACCAACGGGCTTTCTGTATGAACTTGGAAATGAGCGGTAGGGGTGGATAGGCATAAAGTAAACCGGACGGTCAAGCATGGACTAGAGCATCTCTGGGATTCTCCCCTTCGTGGGGAAGTATTGCGAAGTACTCGCTGCATTTTGTGTTTAAGGGAGAAGCAAAAAGATCGCAGCAAGGCCGACCCCATTTGCGGAAGATCTGCTTCGCAACTGATGGATTGAGAGACCACTCGTACTGAGTGAGAATCACTCTACTCAGTTTGTCCGCCAAAATGTTGGACCGACCCGGAATGTGCGTTGCTACAAGAAAGCGGTTTGTGGATATCGCCCATTCCCACACTCTCATAGCCTCCCGGCAAAGTGGGTAGGACCTGGTTCCTCCTTGCTTGTTTATGTACCAGACCACTGACATGTTGTCTGTCTGGATTGCAATAGTCCCCAGAGGTAGAAGGTTGTGGAGAGCTTGCAACGCTAGAAGCACCGCCCTCATCTCTAGGACATTGATATGCAAAGCGGTCTCCAGGGGAGTCCACGTGCCTTGGACGGTTCTGCCCGAACAATTTCCCCCCCCACCCGAGGCGAGAAGCGTCCGTGGTCAGCGTGGCTTGGGGGGAGGGACAACAAAAGGCCTCCCTTCCTTCAGCTCTGGGGCGTGAAGCCACCAAAGAACCGAGTGCCTGCAAACTCTGCTCAGGGGAATCGGAGTATTCAACGGATGGAGTAGCAGGGACCACTGAACTTGAAGGGTCCACTGCAGAATCCTCATTCGCAGACGTGCGTGAAGGGCGAGACTGATAGCTGCTGCCATAGATCCTAGTGCCCTCAGAACTAATTCCGCCTCCGGGGCCGGGCTTTGAAGAAGAATTAGCACCTGACACGACAAGCTGTTTATCCTGTCCGCAGTTAGCATAGCTCGAGAAATGCGGGTATCTAACTCGGCCCCTATGAACACCAGGACCTGTACGGGGCAAAGAGAGGATTTCTGGAGGTTTACAGAGATGCCTAAGTTCTGGGCAAGGGACAGAGCATAATCTCTTGCCAGGCAGAGCCGATGCCTGTTGGTGGCGGTAAGGAGCCAGTCGTCTAGGTACGGGAAGACCTGAATGCCCTGAAGTCTCAGGTGGGCTGCAACCACTGCCATGACCTTGGTGAACACCCTGGGGGCTGAGTTGAGGCCGAACGGGAGAACCCTGAACTGGTAATGACTGACTCCCAGCCGGAAGCGGAGAAACCTTCTGGATTGTCTGTCCATCAAGATGTGGTAGTACGCATCCTTGAGGTCTATCGAGCACATCCAGTCGTTCTGCCGCAGAAGGGGGAGAATAGATTGGAGGGTGACCATCCGGAATTTTTATTTGGGAATGAACAGGTTCAAAGCGGAGAGGACTAGAATGGGTCTTGGGTCCCCCGTCTTTTTTGGCACTAAAAAGAACCTGGAGTAATAACCCGATCCGGACTGGTCTGGGGGGACGGGCTGGATGGCTCTTTTTCTAGCAACTTCAGGATTTCTGAAGCTGCTGCCTCCCTTCGATCGGGTGGAACATTGGGGAGGTGTCTGGTTAAGGGAGGGTGGTTTATGAAGGGGATGGTATAACCTCTGAATATGATGTGGAGCACCCATCGATCTGTCGTAATGGACTCCCAGTTTGACAGGTGCTCCGACAACCGCCCCTGACTGCCTCCAGAGAGGGACAGCTGGGTAAGCCCTCAGGGCTGCTGCGCGGGTCTATCTGGGAAGGGTTCCCTGGACCCGAAGTTACACGGTCCCCCTCTGCCTCTGGGCCGGCGTCCTCCTTGTCCTCCTCTGCCTCTACAGGACGAGGGGTCCGAAGCCGGATGGGATTGCTAGGACTTACGGAACCACAGCTTCTTTTGTCCCCTCTGATTCCTAGAAAAGGATCGTTGGGGATTAGAGAAGCGGACCCCGATGGCAGACAGCGTCTTCCCATCCTTCTCGCTTTGGACCAGCGTCTCGCGAACGGTCTTGCCAAAGAGCAAAGATCCGTCAAAGGGTGCATTCGCGAAGGACGCCTTGAAGGGATCCGCAAAATCGCAAAGACGGAGC
Organism: Protopterus annectens; assembly: GCF_019279795.1. Taxonomy (NCBI): domain Eukaryota; kingdom Metazoa; phylum Chordata; order Ceratodontiformes; family Protopteridae; genus Protopterus; species Protopterus annectens. Next base: position 784,079,536 of record NC_056739.1, on the reverse strand, counting down.
CAGGAGTGACGTCGCAAGACGACCTCGGCTCCGCTGGCCCTAGCGGCTCCCTCCGTGGCATGGGAGAGTAGACGCATGGACGTGTTAGAGATGGATTTCAGAGTGGCCATACGAGTCGAGAAAACTTTTTTGTCCTCGACCGACATGGACTCCGGGGGGGGGGCTGCAGCGTATTCCTTAATTAAGTCTCGTTGCAGCCTAATGGTATGTGCCATATAGTTCAGCGCCCTTACAGAAAAGGTCGCTTAACTTAACATCCGCTTCCCAATGCGGTCCAGTGCCCGAGATTCCTTATCTGGCGGGTGAACCGAAGAACTCTCCTGCGCGAGTTCTCTCTTGGTGGCAGCCGCCACCAGCATGGCATCCACGGGGGTTCCCTTGGCCCAAGACAATCTATCCACCTGGGGGCTAAGGATCTTGTAGGGTCGCTTCGGGATAGGCTCCACGGTGTCAGGCTCCTTCCACGCCCTGGTAGTAATGAGGTCTACCAGGGGGTCAGCCGGGGGGGGGGGGGACACCCAGGAGGTAGAAGGGCCTGCCTCAAACGCATCCAGGAACACTGATTCATCTGCGGAAGGTTTTTGGACAGACCACCCCCCTCTAATATGCAACATTTCCATGATGTCTCCGAAGGAGACATCCTCGGGGGGTGACCTTGGGGAACCTTCCCCTTCATCTAAATCAGTGTCGGTTGTAACGGACTCGGGGGAGTCCAGGTGCCTTCTCTTGCACCGTTTTCGAGGGACCTCCTCGGTGGGACTGCCCAAAGAGGGCTCGTCAACGGGGTCCTGTTCCTCTAAGGGAACCAACTGGAGGGCTTGAGCAGGCTGTCCCGATGGTCGGATGATGGAGGATAGACCCACATGCAGCGGGGATACGGGAGGATCCGACGCCCGAACCGGGGACCTGGAGGTCCTCGATAGTACCCTCTCCACAACCTCAAAAGCCGAAGGAGAGCTACTCTCGCCAGGCTCCGAGAGCAATCTCCTCGGCTCCGAGGTAGGGATCGGGGTCGGAGCCGATGCAGCCGGAGCCGAGAGAGAGGTGTGTTCCGAACCCAACTGAGCCGAAGACACACCAGCTCCCCCGGATCTGATGCTCAGCCCTCGGCCCCGAGAGCTCGGATCCGACAGACTCGAAGGCACAGTCGGCGTCGAAGCGACCAGAGCTATCGGCGCCGACAAATCCCCAGTTCCGAAAGGGCCCGGATCCAATAACTCCGAGACCCGAAAATGGGTCGGAGAAGGAGTAATCGGAGCAAATATGGGGGCCGCGCTCCCCCCCAGAGGGGGGGGGGGGAGGCAAGAGCACCATCTGCATTTGGGTCTGGATGAATAGGCGCATCATCCGATCCATATCTGCTTCAGTGAGGCTTCTGGTTGATCTTGAAGAAGTCGTCAAGGCGGGCCGGGAGGGTCGCCTCGACGACCTCGAGGGAGACCGATCCTCCTCCTCCAGCTCCGGAGAAAAACGAGGTGAACGGAGCTGAGAGGGGGAGGATCCGTAGCCCCTCGAGGGAGACCTAGCCAGCTTAGACGGCGGGGCTGAGGGTCAAGTCTCAGCCCGCCTTTTGTGGGACTTGTGTCCCTTGCCCTTGTGTCTTTTCTCCACCACAGTGGAGGTACCTGAATACCCCGAACTCAAACCCAAAGAGGGAGGTTGAGTCCCAGGTTGAGTCGGGGGCCCAGAAGGCACGAGGGCTGTGGAGACAGCCTGTGCCTGAGAGGGGGAGGAAGAAGAAGCAGCTGATTCCTGAGGCAACAAGCCCGCCAGGATCAGCTTGTTCTTCCTGTCCCTAATAGCTCGGGGATTAAAGGTCACGCAGATTGTGCAGGCCGATGACAAGTGGGCCGCCCCCAAGCATAAAACGCACTGAGTGTGGCCATCCGCCGGCGAAAGCTTATGGCCACACTCAGTACATTTTGAGAACACCGCCTTAGGCCCTTCAGCCATAACACCACTCACACCAAAACACACCCAAACACTAAGAGGGGGGAGGGTGAAAGGCGGGAACTAACAGAAAAACTAGTTAGAAAGGGGGAACAAAGGTATCTGACTAACTACACTATCGCTAACTAACCCAGAAAAATTTTTTTTTTTTTTTTTACAGAAAAAAGAAAAAGGTTCAATCTCACCAAAAAGCCAAGGAGCTCTTCAAAAGTACCTGCTTCAGCCACGGCAAAAAACGATCTGGGGTAATGTAGCACATAGCAGGGGATTATGGGTAGGGGAAGAGCTAGGATCTTGTAGCTTGGAAAGCTGCCGGCTCGGATCCGAGATCGGATCTGATACCCACAGGTTGCAGAGCAAATGAAGTAACTACTTCAGAACCTTCTTTACCCATCTATCCAGCCTCCTGGAATCTCTATCAGAGGGGGTAGGCTATTTGGCTGTAGAGGCCTTTACACCCTTGGGACCCTGAGAAATACTCTCAGGATCAGCAGCAGGATTTTTGAACAGAAATTTGTGGGAGTCAGGAACCCTTTAATATCGGTCTGGCTTACTACGAGCTGGAGGCAGGGAATCAGGAGCCATGCTTGATTTCGAAAACACATAATCAACAATGTCTAATAAAGGGGGTACTGCCAAAGGCCTATGCTGAGGAAGAAGGAGGAAATCCCTAAGCCTCTTTTTTGATTCAGAGAAGTCCTGACTCTCCCAGTGAAAATGTTCCATTAAAGTATGCAAAGTCTCTCCAAAACAGTAATCCTCAGGAGATGCAGATGGGATGGATTCCTCTGCATCAGAATCCTCATAGGGTGGAAAAGAAAATTCCTGATCAGAAGAAATGGAAACCTGATCTGAAGATTCATAATCGGAGCCTTGCCTAGGCCTCTTAGCAGGGGGGATTTGGGAACTCCTGATCAAGGTAATTAAATCCTCAGCCATTTTGAGCATCTGTTTTTTAGGCATAGGGGCCTGAGCACATGGCTCATGTGTCGGTTTTTTGACACAGAAGTAAGTTTTGGCCTTGTTTTTGATGATGGAGTCGGTTTAATATACAAATGTTGAGGCCTGAAAACACCCTCAGAAGCCTGTACCTGCTCAGCGGCTCCGGACCCATCCAAGGAAGAGACATCTGCGGGTTCAATACTTGGAGAATCTCTCGGGTAGAGGCCTGTGACTAAAAAATAGCGGGCATCAGGGGCTGCGAAAGCCCCTCACTGAATACCGGCGAACCATCGACTAAAACATGCATAAAACATCGACTAAAACATGCATGCATGTATAAAACATGCAGCCGACGCCATTACATCAATCTTTCTTGCCGTGCGGTGCCCGAAGCAGAAGCAGGTGCAAGTGCCGGTCGGCAGACTCCTGAAATTTTCGTTTTTGAGTTTCAGAACCGCAGTCTTCAACTAAAGCTAAGTACCTCATTGGGGAAACGTTTTCCTTGCTCCTTACCAATGTCAGTAAAAGTTAATAATTGCATTACTTGTGGAAAGCAAACATCTCACAAAGATTTCATTCCTACTGTATTCCTTCCCTAGGCCCTGGCCACGATGTACCTTGCTGTCGGTTTTGTGCCTTATTTAATCAGCACACTATCCGTCGTTGGCATATTTTCGCCTCTAAATATTTCGGTTCTCGGTTCAATTATCCAGAAAGGTCTTCGGTTAGCCATCAGACTACCAGTATTCCGAAAAAACGCAAACATAAAGACAGAGACAGTACGCCTAGGTCCAAATCTGCCGACGACGCTTCTCCTAAGCCAGTCGGCAGTTCGCCGGTACTCAGTGAGGCACTTTCACAGCCCGATACCCACTACTTCTGATTCGCAGGTCTCTACTGAGACCCATTCGGAGTCCGGTATGCCGCAAGATGCTTCAACTGTGGAACTTGCGGATGTCTCTACCTTGGATGGGTCCGGAGCTGCTGTGCAGGCACTGGCTTCTGAGGGTGTATTCAGGCCTTTGGACTTGCATATTAAACAGACGCCTCCTTCTTCATTTAGGCCTAAACCTCAAACTATGCCTAAGAAACAGACGCCCAGGCCGCATGCTCAGGCCTCTATGCCTAAGAAACAAATGATAAGAATGGCTGAAGATCTTATAACTCTAAACAGGGGAAGCCAACCACTCCTGTCTAAGAGAAATAAGAATGAAGTTGTTCATGAATCTTCTGACCAAGATTCTGATTTTTCTGATTCTTCTGATGATCTGGATTTGCCCTTATCTACTTATGAGGATTCTGATGCAGAGGACTCTATTCCCTCTGCTTCCCCTCTACAGGATTTTTCTTTTGGGGAAACCTTACATACTCTAAGGGAGCATTTCCACTGGGAAAGCCAGGATTTTTCTGATTCAAAAAGAGGCTTAGGGATTTCTTACTCCTGCCTCAGTATAGGCCCTTAGCTATACCTCTTGTACTACACATTGTTGTTGATGCCTTTTCGGAATCTAGCTTGGCCCGATTCTTTGCCTCCTGCTCCCAGAAAACCTGACAGATATTACAGGGTTCCTGATTCACACAAGTTCCTTTTTAAAAATCCTACTGCGGATCCAGAGACTATTTCACAGGGACCCAAGGGCATTAAGGCTTCTACTGCTAAAAAAAAACCTACCCCTTCTGATAGAGACTCTAGAGCGCTGGATAGATGGGTAAGACTGTTTACACTTCTGCAACCTTGGCTATTAGGGCTTTAAACTGCCAGTTTCATATGTTAAAGTATCAACAACATATTATTGGATTGCTTAAACAGAAAACGATGTTGATTCCTGACTGTGCTGAAAACAAAGAATTACAGGATTTAATGCATTCTGCTGAACAGGTTGGAAAACATACTTTGCAATGTGGGTTTGATTCATTAGAGGCCTCTTGCAGGGCTGCTGTTACTGGGTCTGTGCTCAGAAGGCATGCTTGGCTTAAGGAGCAATCTTTGCCTGATCTTGTTAAAGCTAAACTGTTGGATGCTCCCTTAAATCAGGGCCGCCTGTTTGGCAACAAAGCTGAGGAAGTTCTTAAAAAGATGGAAGATAAAGCTAAATCTATGCAAACTGTTAAAGATTTCTTACAAGTTCAGCCTCCGAGATTTAGTAGGCATTGGCCCTCTAAGAATTGGTCCTTTCCAGCCCCTTCCAGGTCTTCTCAATCCAATCCCAGACGCAGCAGAAACCCCAGGTTTCAGTCCCAGGGGACACACAAGACTAAGCAGTGGAAGGTTTCCTCATCCAAATCTGGGAGTAGTAAGACTCCCCCTATGGAAAACTGTCTCAATTACTTGCTTTTAAAACTTTCAATCACTTCCCAACTGAATGTTCCTTTAGGCAGAAAGATTTGTCTGCAGGCAAAAAACTGGGAACTCATTACCCAGGACAAATGGGTTTTAAATATAGTGTCCCAAGGATACAGATTTCACTTCCACATGTTACAAACACCAAGCGGGTGTCCAGATCTACCCCCAAGTCAGCGGGCAGAGGCCCAAAATCAAGTACTCTCCCCTCTTAAGCATGGGGCTATTCATTTGGTACCAGAAGAGGAAAAGGGACAAGGTTTCTATTAGAGACCTTTCCTGGTACCCAAAAAAGACAACTCTTGGTATCCTATCCTGGACCTTTCTACTCTAAACACCTTTCTGGTGATTCCAAAATTCAAGATGCTGACTCTTCACCAGCTGCTTCCTATGCTAGACACATCCCTATCAGGGAGTCTTGCAGAAGACACCTATGCTTCAAAGCAGGCTACATGCACTATCAGTTCTCTACACTGCCCTTTGGTTTATCTACTGCGCCCAGGGTATTCACAAAGTGCCTAGCTCCAGTCACTGCATTTTGCAGGCAAAGAAATATTCAAATATACCCACACCTGGAAGATTGTCTAATTCAGGCAGAAAGCCAGGACATACTTTTGAATCATCTGGCTTTTGTTCAAAGGGTGCTGTCTTGACTGGGGTACACCATAAACGAAAAGAAATTGCACCTGTTACCCTGTAAACAAATTATATTCCTGGGAGCGAGCTTGAATACAACTTCGCAGATGGCTTTCCTCACGCCAGAGAAACAGATTCATTTGACAACCTACTTCAAACAAGTGGCCTCAAAAACTCAGCTATCTGCAAGGCTAATACTGCAAGCCTTGGGGTTCATGGCCTCCTGCAGTTTTCCAATTCAATATGCAAGGCTGCATATGAGGAAACTACAATGCTATCTCAAAAGCCTATGGTGCCAACATTTTCAGGATCTAGAAGCAATGATTCCCATCATACCATGCCTACGCCTAGAGTTCCTCTGGTGGGCAGAGGCCTGCCACCAAAACAAGGGACTACCATTCACACTACCCCCTGCCGCCAAAACCATAACAGACGCATCACACTATGCATGGGGGGCTCACCTGGCAGGGAAGTGCATTCAGAGCAAATAGAAACCAAGTCAATGCACCTGCACATAAATCAAAAAGAAATGTTAGCTGTACAGAATGCTCTGACAGCCTTCAAGGACCACATTCTTCCAGGACAACTTATGGTAAAGATGGACAACACCACCGTCATTGTGGTACATCAACAAGCAGGGGGGTACACATTCTTACCCCCTCTGCCGACTAGCCATGGCATTGTGGAATAGAGCCTTGAGCTACCAAGTGAATCTACATGCTCAGTTCCTGCCAGGGAAAACTAAATACACTGGCTGACAGACTAAGCAGAAACCTCATGGACCCACACGAGTGGAAACTGGAACCTAGGATTTTCAACATGTTGACAAGCAAATGGGGGAGCCCAGATATAGACCTGTTTGCCTCCCCCCAGAACCATCAATTGGACAACTTTTGCACAAGGATTCCCCACAAGCTAGCTTGGAAAGTGTATGCTCTGTCCTTCAGCGTGGAAAAACCTATCAGTTTATGCCTTTCCTCCTCTGCCTCTGTTCTCCAAAGTATAGTTCAAACAGGACAAGCCAAGGACGATTTTAATTGCACCAGACTTGGCCACGCCAACACTGGTACCTCCCCTCTTGCGCAGTGCGTCAAGCTTGGCCCCATGGCACCTGCCTCAGACTCCCTCCCTGTTGTCTCAGCAGGAGAATAAGATTCTGCACCCTCAGCTGAAAACCCTGAACCTAGCAGCCTGGCTAATTACCCAATCTCTCCTTTACCATCCCTCAGTAAATCAGTGATGGTCATCACTTTAGAAGCAAGGAAGCCTAGTACTAGAAAATCTTATGCTGCAAAATGGAAAAGATTCTGTGCCTGGAACCAATCTCAAGGGATGAGCGCAGCAGCGCCCAATTTACCTCAGATTCTACAATACTTGAC